>NC_060188.1:42825836-42868336 GCF_021184085.1 Oncorhynchus gorbuscha | reverse complement strand
TCCAAGGAATCAAACCCACTGTCCTGGCATCACAAGCACCACGGTCCACCAACTAAAGCCACAGAGGACCACAGAGAGAGACATGTGCGGTATCAAGCAGATGCACCGATAGAGGTCTAAGAGTGTCTGACCACCTGCTCTTTTCCCCCCATCCTATGAGAAAAGTCCCGTTTCAGATTGGTGGCCTTGTTTCGTTTTATTTCACTTTAAGTCTATTTTCTCTCTTGTTTAAAAAAAAAAACGAGTTGCCCATCAAACTAGCTCATTTCAAAACAACTGTATCTTGGGAAATGGCCCCATGCGAGCACATATTGCACTCATTCCTGCTGGCGGAAGCTACCTGTGCTAAACATTTAGTGTAGTAGCTAGTTGTATGTGTCATCTCACTGTCAGGAACAGGAAAGGCTTCAATTTGAGTGTTTGTTCGTAGGCCTAAGAGGTAGATGTCAGCAGCAGAACAAACCAAGTATGGGTAGCTGAGGCCCAATATGGACAGATTTGTTGCCAGTCAAGACTGTTTTGCGTGGCTGATTGGGATGCAGGACAAGTCGATAAGCCAGTGCGAATGACTAGTGCATCAGTGTTGTATCGATGTGCATGCCGAACAGAGTTGCTTCCCACTGGGCAGCTAACACGGTCATTTTTCTCCTCCCATGATTTCATTTCAATTAGGAGAACAGCCTACACAAGAAATAACTCATATTGATAACCATCTAGGTGTCACCTTGATACACACATACAGTCTACTACTCAATTGGGAGGGCATGAATGGCAACAACACCGTTTGCCAAGCAACGGCATGGGTGGCAGTCACAGTAAGCACGGGCATACAAGCAACGGCATGGGTGGCAGTCACAGTAAGCACGGGCATACAAGCAACGGCATGGGTGACAGTCACAGTAAGCACGGGCATACAAGCAACGGCATGGGTGGCAGTCACAGTAAGCACGGGCATACAAGCAACGGCATGGGTGACTGTCACAGTAAGCACGGGCATACAAGCAACGGCATGGGTGACTGTCACAGTAAGCACGGGCATACAAGCAACGGCATGGGTGACAGTCACAGTAAGCACGGGCATACAAGCAACGGCATGGGTGGCAGTCACAGTAAGCACGGGCATACAAGCAACGGCATGGGTGGCAGTCACAGTAAGCACGGGCAAATTTGGCTACAGGATCATTAGATAATTACCTATGAAACTAGAGTTTAGAAACATGTTGATATGAGCTTACAACATAACAGTGGCAAGACGCTGGAATTATGTTGAAACCTCAGCATGATCAAAAGATGCAACTGTAATAGATACTTGGATAATGGTTATTGGCCGGTAGAGGCCTGCTAGTTGGATATTAGTAAGTATGTTTGCACGAGCCTTGGCTTGTAGAAGTACGATCCTATCTCCTGTTTCTGAAGCTTGATGTACAAGTACACCCCCTAGAGAGGACACAGGTCTATCTCAGGAGTTGGATATTAGTATAAACTTGGATTTATAGTACAATTTCACATTACTTTACCCTCATAATATAGTGTAAGACCAGTGTAATATTCTTGTAAAGTGGGGACCTACAGTATAGAATATATAAAGCATTTCTTAATTACATTGAGATCCACCAGTCTGCCTTGAAGGAAGTACAGTTCAATATAAAAGGTACTCAGTCAGTACAAACCAATTTCCCTTCAGTGTTAAACCTTCACAATAGGTGTAATGCAGGAGAGAAAATAATAGCCGAGGTAAAATACAGTATGTGCCAGGGTGGTGGTGTGAAGTTTACAGCATCCTGAGCCTGTGAGAGCATTACTTCCCAATTAGACATGACTTCTATGATGTGAGCCTGTGAGAGCATTACTTCCCAATTAGACATGACTTCTATGATGTGAGCCTGTGAGAGCATTACTTCCCAATTAGACATGACTTCTATGATGTGAGCGCATTACTTCCCAATTAGACATGGCTTCTATGATGTGAGCCTGTGAGAGCATTGCTTCCCAATTAGACATGACTTCTATGATGTGAGCGCATTACTTCTTAATTAGACATGACTTCTATGATGTGAGCCTGTGAGAGTATTACTTCCCAATTAGACATGACTTCTATGATGTGAGCGCATTACTTCTTAATTAGACATGACTTCTATGATGTGAGCCTGTGAGAGCATTACTTCCCAATTAGACATGACTTCTATGATGTGAGCGCATTACTTCTTAATTAGACATGACTTCTATGATGTGAGCCTGTGAGAGCATAACTTCCTAATTAGACATGACTTCTATGATGTGAGTCTGTGAGATCATAACTTCCTAATTAGACATGACTTCTATGATGTGAGCCTGTGAGATCATAACTTCCTAATTAGACATGACTTCTATGATGTGAGCCTGTGAGATCATAACTTCCTAATTAGACATGACTTCTATGATGTGAGCCTGTGAGATCATAACTTCCTAATTAGACATGACTTCTATGATGTGAGCCTGTGAGAGCATAACTTCCTAATTAGACATGACTTCTATGATGTGAGCCTGTGAGATCATAACTTCCTAATTAGACATGACTTCTATGATGTGAGCCTGTGAGAGCATAACTTCCTAATTAGACATGACTTCTATGATGTGAGCCTGTGAGATCATAACTTCCTAATTAGACATGACTTCTATGATGTGAGCCTGTGAGAGCATAACTTCCTAATTAGACATGATTTATATGACGTGTGATGTTTTGCGTGGCTGATTGGGATGCAGGACAAGTCGATAAGCCAGTGCGAATGACTAGTGCATCAGTGTTGTATCGATGTGCATGCCGAACAGAGTTGCTTCCCACTGGGCAGCTAACACGGTCATTTTTCTCCTCCCATGATTTCATTTCAATTAGGAGAACAGCCTACACAAGAAATAACTCATATTGATAACCATCTAGGTGTCACCTTGATACACACATACAGTCTACTACTCAATTGGGAGGGCATGAATGGCAACAACACCGTTTGCCAAGCAACGGCATGGGTGGCAGTCACAGTAAGCACGGGCATACAAGCAACGGCATGGGTGACAGTCACAGTAAGCATGGGCATACAAGCAACGGCATGGGTGGCAGTCACAGTAAGCCAGGCATACAAGCAACGCATGGTGGCAGTCACAGTAAGCACGGGCATACAAGCAACGGCATGGGTGGCAGTCACAGTAAGCACGGGCATACAAGCAACGGCATGGGTGACAATCACAGTAAGAACGGGCATACAAGCAAGGCATGGGTGGCAGTCACAGTAACACAGGCATACAAGTCAACGGCATGGGTGGCAGTCACAGTAAGCACGGGCATACTACAACGGCATGGGTGGCAGTCACAGTAAGCACGGGCATACAAGCAACGGCATGGGTGGCAGTCACAGTAAGCACGGGCATACAAGCAACGGCATGGGTGACAGTCACAGTAAGCACGGGCATACAAGCAACGGCATGGGTGACAGTCACAGTAAGCACGGGCATACAAGCAACGGCATGTGTGGCAGTCACAGTAAGCACGGGCATACAAGCAACGGCATGGGTGGCAGTCACAGTAAGCACGGGCATACAAGCAACGGCATGGGTGACAGTCACAGTAAGCACGGGCATACAAGCAACGGCATGTGTGGCAGTGACAGTAAGCACGGGCATACAAGCAACGGCATGTGTGGCAGTCACAGTAAGCACGGGCATACAAGCAACGGCATGGGTGACAGTCACAGTAAACACGGGCATACAAGCAACGGCATGGGTGGCAGTCACAGTAAGCACGGGCATACAAGCAACGGCATGGGTGACAATCACAGTAAGCACGGGCATACAAGCAACGGCATGGGTGGCAGTCACAGTAAGCACAGGCATACAAGCAACGGCATGGGTGGCAGTCACAGTAAGCACAGGCATACAAGCAACGGCATGGGTGGCAGTCACAGTAAGCACGGGCATACAAGCAACGGCATGGGTGGCAGTCACAGTAAGCACGGGCATACAAGCAACGGCATGGGTGACAGTCACAGTAAGCACGGGCATACAAGCAACGGCATGGGTGGCAGTCACAGTAAGCACGGGCAAATTTGGCTACAGGATCATTAGATAATTACCTATGAAACTAGAGTTTAGAAACATGTTGATATGAGCTTACAACATAACAGTGGCAAGACGCTGGAATTATGTTGAAACCTCAGCATGATCAAAAGATGCAACTGTAATAGATACTTGGATAATGGAATTGGCCGGTAGAGGCCTGCTAGTTGGATATTAGTAAGTATGTTTGCACGAGCCTTGGCTTGTAGAAGTACGATCCTATCTCCTGTTTCTGAAGCTTGATGTACAAGTACACCCCCTAGAGAGGACACAGGTCTATCTCAGGAGTTGGATATTAGTATAAACTTGGATTTATAGTACAATTTCACATTACTTTACCCTCATAATATAGTGTAAGACCAGTGTAATATTCTTGTAAAGTGGGGACCTACAGTATAGAATATATAAAGCATTTCTTAATTACATTGAGATCCACCAGTCTGCCTTGAAGGAAGTACAGTTCAATATAAAAGGTACTCAGTCAGTACAAACCAATTTCCCTTCAGTGTTAAACCTTCACAATAGGTGTAATGCAGGAGAGAAAATAATAGCCGAGGTAAAATACAGTATGTGCCAGGGTGGTGGTGTGAAATTTACAGCATCCTGAGCCTGTGAGAGCATTACTTCCCAATTAGACATGACTTCTATGATGTGAGCCTGTGAGAGCATTACTTCCCAATTAGACATGACTTCTATGATGTGAGCCTGTGAGAGCATTACTTCCCAATTAGACATGACTTCTATGATGTGAGCCTGTGAGAGCATTACTTCCCAATTAGACATGACTTCTATGATGTGAGCGCATTACTTCTTAATTAGACATGACTTCTATGATGTGAGCCTGTGAGAGCATTACTTCCCAATTAGACATGCCTTCTATGATGTGAGCGCATTACTTCTTAATTAGACATGACTTCTATGATGTGAGCCTGTGAGAGCATTACTTCCCAATTAGACATGACTTCTATGATGTGAGCGCATTACTTCTTAATTAGACATGACTTCTATGATGTGAGCCTGTGAGAGCATAACTTCCTAATTAGACATGACTTCTATGATGTGAGCCTGTGAGATCATAACTTCCTAATTAGACATGACTTCTATGATGTGAGCCTGTGAGATCATAACTTCCTAATTAGACATGACTTTTATGATGTGAGCCTGTGAGATCATAACTTCCTAATTAGACATGACTTCTATGATGTGAGCCTGTGAGATCATAACTTCCTAATTAGACATGACTTCTATGATGTGAGCGCATTACTTCTTAATTAGACATGACTTCTATGATGTGAGCCTGTGAGAGCATTACTTCCCAATTAGACATGCCTTCTATGATGTGAGCGCATTACTTCTTAATTAGACATGACTTCTATGATGTGAGCCTGTGAGATCATAACTTCCTAATTAGACATGACTTCTATGATGTGAGCCTGTGAGATCATAACTTCCTAATTAGACATGACTTCTATGATGTGTGCGCATTACTTCTTAATTAGACATGACTTCTATGATGTGAGCCTGTGAGATCATAACTTCCTAATTAGACATGACTTCTATGATGTGAGCCTGTGAGAGCATAACTTCCTAATTAGACATGACTTCTATGATGTGAGCCTGTGAGATCATAACTTCCTAATTAGACATGACTTCTATGATGTGAGCCTGTGAGATCATAACTTCCTAATTAGACATGACTTCTATGATGTGAGCCTGTGAGATCATAACTTCCTAATTAGACATGACTTCTATGATGTGAGCCTGTGAGAGCATAACTTCCTAATTAGACATGACTTCTATGATGTGAGCCTGTGAGATCATAACTTCCTAATTAGACATGACTTCTATGATGTGAGCCTGTGAGATCATAACTTCCTAATTAGACATGACTTCTATGATGTGAGCCTGTGAGATCATAACTTCCTAATTAGACATGACTTCTATGATGTGAGCCTGTGAGATCATAACTTCCTAATTAGACATGACTTCTATGATGTGAGCCTGTGAGAGCATAACTTCCTAATTAGACATGACTTCTATGATGTGAGCCTGTGAGATCATAACTTCCTAATTAGACATGACTTCTATGATGTGAGCCTGTGAGATCATAACTTCCTAATTAGACATGACTTCTATTATGTGAGCCTGTGAGAGCATTACTTCCCAATTAGACATGACTTCTATGATGTGAGCCTGTGAGAGCATTACTTCCCAATTAGACATGACTTCTATGATGTGAGTGCATTACTTCTTAATTAGACATGACTTCTATGATGTGAGCCTGTGAGAGCATTACTTCCCAATTAGACATGACTTCTATGATGTGAGCGCATTACTTCTTAATTAGACATGACTTCTATGATGTGAGCCTGTGAGAGCATTACTTCCCAATTAGACATGCCTTCTATGATGTGAGCGCATTACTTCTTAATTAGACATGACTTCTATGATGTGAGCCTGTGAGAGCATTACTTCCCAATTAGACATGACTTCTATGATGTGAGCGCATTACTTCTTAATTAGACATGACTTCTATGATGTGAGCCTGTGAGAGCATAACTTCCTAATTAGACATGACTTCTATGATGTGAGCCTGTGAGATCATAACTTCCTAATTAGACATGACTTCTATGATGTGAGCCTGTGAGATCATAACTTCCTAATTAGACATGACTTTTATGATGTGAGCCTGTGAGATCATAACTTCCTAATTAGACATGACTTCTATGATGTGAGCCTGTGAGATCATAACTTCCTAATTAGACATGACTTCTATGATGTGAGCGCATTACTTCTTAATTAGACATGACTTCTATGATGTGAGCCTGTGAGAGCATTACTTCCCAATTAGACATGCCTTCTATGATGTGAGCGCATTACTTCTTAATTAGACATGACTTCTATGATGTGAGCCTGTGAGATCATAACTTCCTAATTAGACATGACTTCTATGATGTGAGCCTGTGAGATCATAACTTCCTAATTAGACATGACTTCTATGATGTGTGCGCATTACTTCTTAATTAGACATGACTTCTATGATGTGAGCCTGTGAGATCATAACTTCCTAATTAGACATGACTTCTATGATGTGAGCCTGTGAGAGCATAACTTCCTAATTAGACATGACTTCTATGATGTGAGCCTGTGAGATCATAACTTCCTAATTAGACATGACTTCTATGATGTGAGCCTGTGAGATCATAACTTCCTAATTAGACATGACTTCTATGATGTGAGCCTGTGAGATCATAACTTCCTAATTAGACATGACTTCTATGATGTGAGCCTGTGAGAGCATAACTTCCTAATTAGACATGACTTCTATGATGTGAGCCTGTGAGATCATAACTTCCTAATTAGACATGACTTCTATGATGTGAGCCTGTGAGATCATAACTTCCTAATTAGACATGACTTCTATGATGTGAGCCTGTGAGATCATAACTTCCTAATTAGACATGACTTCTATGATGTGAGCCTGTGAGATCATAACTTCCTAATTAGACATGACTTCTATGATGTGAGCCTGTGAGAGCATAACTTCCTAATTAGACATGACTTCTATGATGTGAGCCTGTGAGATCATAACTTCCTAATTAGACATGACTTCTATGATGTGAGCCTGTGAGATCATAACTTCCTAATTAGACATGACTTCTATGATGTGAGCCTGTGAGATCATAACTTCCTAATTAGACATGACTTCTATGATGTGAGCCTGTGAGATCATAACTTCCTAATTAGACATGACTTCTATGATGTGAGCCTGTGAGATCATAACTTCCTAATTAGACATGACTTCTATGATGTGAGCCTGTGAGATCATAACTTCCTAATTAGACATGACTTCTATGATGTGAGCCTGTGAGATCATAACTTCCTAATTAGACATGACTTCTATGATGTGAGCCTGTGAGAGCATAACTTCCTAATTAGACATGACTTCTATGATGTGAGCCTGTGAGATCATAACTTCCTAATTAGACATGACTTCTATGATGTGAGCCTGTGAGAGCATAACTTCCTAATTAGACATGATTTATATGACGTGTGATCTTATTAACTCTTCACCATTGTAACAATGTAACATCTCTAATGACCTACTTTATTAACAAGGTTTCTGTCAACAAAAAAAGGGCGCTGCATTAAAATGTTGTTTTTTTTTTTTTTTTTGTCAGTATAGTTTGCTCATAGAAAGACTGCAAAATACAAAATCAGGTCCCCCACTGACAATGTGATGGCTTTACAGCTTTAGTAGGGATAGCACAGACTTCAGATTAGTGTCTTTAGTTGTTTTCTCTTTAATTCAAATAGCTTCTACATGAAATATTTACTGTGGTTCCTTAAACAAGCCAAGCTATGCAGTGGTCACATAAACAGCCCACAAGTCCTTGACAGTGACCTGATTAATGTAGGGTACCTGATGAAGCATTTGTCATGTACATACTGGGTGGGGCCAATAAAGTGGATGGATAGATCGTCCAATGAGAAATGGATGAGTCAGACGACCACCTTTGACTTGTGACTTGTAATCTTCTCAATCAACCATTAGCCAATACATTTGTCTATCATGTCTTGAGGTGAGGCCATATATCATCAGTTTAACTATACTTCCCAATGCACACTGACACCTTTGTTTTTGTTCTGGCTCTGTACTCCAGCACCTTGGATTTGAAATGATACAATGGCAATGAGGATAAAGTGGAGACTGTAGGCTATTGCTGAGCGTTTAGTGCTTTTTGAAGTCAGTTCGGTTTCGGTTCGATAATTTAAAAAATTATGTTTTTCAATTTTGTTTTAGATTTGTTACTTTAAATATATGATGAAATAATTGACACAATACATTATTTGCCATTCATTTCTATTGGGCAAACAGCAAATGCATCCAACAAGTTTGCAGAGTCACAAACTTGATGTAATCATTGCGTGTTAGGCACATGGGACCGAATTCTGAACTTTTGACTACTTTAATACAGATACAGTACCAGTCAAAGGTTTGGACACACCTACTCATTCAAGGGTTTTTCTTTATTTTTACTCATTTCTACATTGTAGAATAATAGTGAAGATATCAACACTATGAAAAATTACATATGGAATCATGTAATAAGCAAAAAAGTGTTAAACAAATCAAAATATATTTTAGATTTCAGATTCTTCTAAGTAGCCACTCTTTGCCTTGATTACATCTTTGCACACTCTTGGCATTCTCTCAACCAGCTTCTTGAGGAATGATTTTCCAATAGCCTTGAAGGAATTCCCACACATTCTGAGCACTTGTTCACTGCTTTTCCTTCCCTTTGCCGTCTAACTCATCCCAAACCATTTCAATCGGATTGAAGTCGGGTGATTGTGAAGGCCAGGTATCTGATGCCGCACTCCATCACTCTCATTCTTGGTCAAAAAGCCCTTAAACAGCCTTGAGGTGTGTTTTGGGTCATTGTCCTGTTAAAAAAAAGTGATAGTACCACTAAGTGCATACCAGATGGGATGGCGTATCACTGCAGAATGCTGTGGTAGCCATGCTGGTTAAGTGTGCCTTAAATTCTAAATAAATCACAGAGAGTGTCACCAGGAAAGCATCATCACACCACCTCCTCCATGCTTCACGGTGGGAACCACACATGCTGAGATCATCCGTTCACCTACTCTGTGTCTCACACAGACACAATGGTTGAAACCAAATATCGCAAATTTGGACTCATCAGAGCAAAGGACGGTCTAATGTCCATTGCTCCTGTTTCTTGTCCCAAACAAGTCTCTTCTTCTTATTGGTGTCCTTCAGTAGTGGTTTCTTTGCAGCAATTCGACCATGAAGGCCTGATTCATGAAGTCTCCTCTGAACATTTGATGTTGATGTGTGTTACTGGAATTCTGAAAAGCATTTATTTGGGCTGCAATCTGAGGTGCAGTGAACTCTAATGTACTTATACTCTGCAGCAGAGGTAACTCTGGGTCTTCCTTTCCTGTGGCATTCCTCACGAGTGCCAGTTTTGTGGTAGCGCTTGATGGTTTTTGCGACTGCACGTGAAGAAACTTTCAAAGATCTTGAAATGTTCCGCATTGACTGACCTTCATGTCTTAAAGTAATGACGTACTGTAATTTCTCTTTGCTTACTTGAGCTGTTCTGGCCATAATATTGACTTGGTCTTTTACCAAATAGGACTATTGTCTGTATACCACCCCTACCTTCTCACAACACAACTGATTGGCTGAAACGCATTAAGGAAAGAAATTAAAGAAATGTACTTTTAAAAAAAGCATACCTGTTAATTGAAATTAAATAATTCCTGGTGACTACCGCATGAAGCTGGTTGAGAGAATCCTAATAGTGTGCAAAGCTGTCATCAAGACAAAGAAAGGGTGGCTACTTTGAAGAATCTCAAATATATTTTCATTTGTTTAACATTTTTTGGGATACTACATGATTCCATACAGTTGAAGTCAGAAGTTTACATACATTTAGGTCGGAGTCATTAAAATCATTTTTCAACCACTCCACAAATGTCCTGTAAACAAACTATAGTTTTGGCAAGTCGGTTAGGACATCTACTTTGTGCATGACACAGGTCATTTTTCCAACAATTGTTTACAGACAGATTTTTTTCACTTCTAATTCATTGTATCACAATTCCAGTGGGTCAGAAGTTTATATACATTAAGTTGACTGTGCCTTTAAACAGCTTATTATGTCATGGCTTTAGAAGCTTCTGATAGGCTAATTGACATCATTTGAGTCAATTGGAGGTGTACCTGTGGATGTATTTCAAGGCCTACATTCAAACTCAGTGCCTCTGCTTGACATCATGGGAAAATCAAAAGAAATCAGCCAATACCACAGAAAAGAAAATGTAGACCTCCACAAGTCTGGTTCATCCTTGGGAGCAATTTTCAAATGCCTGCAGGTACCACGTCCTTCTGTACCAACAATAGTACGCAAGTATAAACACCATGGGACCACGCAGCCGTCATACTGCTCAGGAAAGTGAGATGCATTCTGTCTCCTAGAGATGAATGTACTTTGGTGCAAAAAGTGCAAATCAATCCCAGAACAACAGCAAAGGACATTGTGGAGATGCTGGAGGAAATAGTTATAAAAGTATCTATATCCACAGTAAAACGAGTCCTATATTGTCCGATATCGACATGACCTGAAAGGCCGCTCAGCAAGGAAGAAGCCACTGCTCTAAAACCAAATGATTTGGATATGTTGAAGCAACATCTCAAGACATCAGTCAGGAAGCTAAAGCTCGGTCACAAATGGGTCTTCCAAATGGACAAAGACCTCAAGCATACTTCCAAAGTTGTGGCAAAATGGCTTTAAAGACAACAAAGTTAAGGTATTGGAGTGGCCATCACAAAACCCTGACCTCAATCCTGTAGAAACTGTGTGGGCAGAACTGAAGAAGTGTGTGCGAGCAAGGTGCCTTACAAACCTGACTCAGTTACACCAGCTCTGTCAGGAGGAATGGGCCAAAATTCACCCAACTTATTGTGGGAAGCTTGTGGAAGGCTACCCAAAACGTTTGACCAAAGTAAAACAATTTAAAGGCAATGCTACCAAATACTAAATTAATGTATGTTTACTTCTGACCCACTGGGAATGTGATGGAAGAAATAAAAGCTGAAATAAATCATTCTCTGTACCATTATTCTGACATTTCACATTCTTAACATACAGTGGTGATCCTAACTGACCTAAAACAGGCAATGTGTACTAGGATTAAATGTCAGGAATTGTGAAAAACTGAGTTTAAATGTATTTGGCTAAGGTGTATGTAAACTTCCGACTTCAACTGTGTTATTTCATATTGTTGATGTCTTCACTATTATTCAAAAATGTAGAAAATAGTCTAAATAAATAACAGCCCTGGAAGGAGTAGGTGTGTCTAAACTTTTGACTGGCACTGTATAAGTGAATCTGTCCCAATATCTTTGGTCCCCTAAAATGTACAAAAGTACTGTCATTTCTAAATGGTACACCCGATATGGATAAAAATACCTTCAAATGAAAGCTACCAGTCTGTCACTTTCCCAGTACTTTTGGAGTATATGGCAACATTGCCTTCGAAGTGTTTTGCTGTTATGTTTAAGTAAACGCTCCAACCCATGCTCTCTTTTTATGTTATCCAGATAAGTGACACTTGTATTTGTATAATTCCTGTTCTCATGTTCTCCTTTGACTGCTGTGTTCTAGGTGATTCCCCAGGCCAGTGTTGGAGAGGTGCACCACACCATCCGCACCCCCTTCCAGAGGGTTGATGACTTCTTCATCCCCCCAACCAACCTCATTATCACACACGTCAGGTACAGAAGGCCCGTTAACCTTTAACACTGGTGACCTCACCACCTCATCTTCGCAATCTCTCTCAAATGGAGGAGAAAAGAGCAAATTATAATTTAATGAGAATCCTAACCACACTGTAATCACCCAAAAAAGACCATTAACCTTACCCTTGAACTTTGTCGTCTTAGGTTTGGCTTCGTCTTCCTCAAATCTGAACCTGCGGTGCATAAGATTGACTTGGAGACCTTCCACCGAGTCAAAACCATCAGCCTGAAGAACTATAGCTGTGTGCCCGTCAGCATGGCCTACACACACCTGAGTGGCTTTTACTTCATTCAGTGCCAGTCTCAGAGCAGGGACCCCTCGTCAGCCCAGCCACAGCTCCTCATCGACAGTGTCACCGACACTGTCATTGGTCCCAACCTCAACATCACGGGCCAGCCCTATGTGTCCCCGGATGGCCGCTACATCATCACCCCTGACCAGCAGCGTGGCAAGGTCAGAGTTCAAACAGTGTCCTTCCAGGGGGTGCTGGGTTTAAGCCGGGAGCTGGACACCTCTCTCGTTGTGTCCGACCTGATCTTCCAGCCCTCATTCACTAAGTCCAACCAGTACACTGTGGTAGCTGCCTCTGGCTCAGGCACAGACCTGCTCTTCTCTGACCTGGCAACAGGGCACATTGAGGTCCTCAGAAGCCTCAAGGAGCCCCTGTCACACCACACCTGGCCCTGGGGGGGGCCCAACAGGGTGGTGGTGTCCAGCGGACTGTTTGGCCAGTACTTAGTCACTCCCTCAGCGGAATCTCTCTTTGTGTTGAACGGCAAACTGAACACACCCCACTGTGAGGTGTCAGACATCAAGAGAGGGAACACAGTGGTGTGGGTGGGAGAGGTATGAGAGAGTGGGAAGAAGGGGAGAGGGAGAGAAAGAGAGGGAGAGATCAGGCCAAAACACTTAATTAAGATATATATGGACATAAGTGGACTCAACCATGGGACTGAGTGCGAGGAACACACGCCTGGGTTATTGTAACAAAAGTACACAAAAAATAATAATTGAAAAAAATATTTAGAAAATCATATTATGGTATTTTTACGGGGAGAAGATGGGTGGTGAGTTCCTTTTAGTGCAACTGTGATCTATGTGTACTTAACTAAGAGGAGTTGTACATTGCACTTCCTTGTAACACTGCAGATAACAGGAGGGATATAATGATGACATTTTGAAAATTTAACTATGCACAACGCTCACTTTTTTTAGACTAACGCTTTTTGGTTTCGAGATGTTTGTCGTTCACCAGTACTGCAAATAGTCCCAACAAGATGTCTGTCTGCCTCTAGTGTATACATGTGTTAGCGGTCCTTTTCACAACCACAGCACCCTGTTACTCGCCTTTGTCCTTGTCCATGTTATTGTACGCTTTCTGTAAACAACATACAGTTTGGCTTGAAACATGTTGTACCGTATTAGTACTTTCCAAAGAGAATACTTTTCCATCCCTTAGCTAAGAACAGTATCTAATAGCATACAGTAGAAAACCCATCCGTGGATAACATGTTATTGTAAAAATAATATATATGGTATAGTATGTCCCCCACCCTCTCTCACACAGTAAGCCTACTTCCAGTTTTGATCCAGTGACCTCCTAGTCCTCTGTCCACTAAGTCTAGCATTGTACGGGTGTTGTTCATCAGCATGGAGGTATTGTAAGTCCTGTGTATCCAGTTTCCCTATAGCTTAGTTTCCATTATTCAACTGCTCCACAACTGAAATACAGCTTTCCCTCATAAGGAGTAGCTGTGCCTGTAACCCTAATGTTGGCTAGTACTGTATGTGACGAGCAAGTAATAGCAAAACACGCCTGTTATTAAAAAAAGACACAAACCAAGATTAACAGATGTGTTGCTCATGTTTGCGATTTAGATATGTGTTGCTACGGTAACTGCCTTGGCTCAATCTGACACAGATGACATTTCTTAGAACACTGTTGTATCGAGAGAGAAATATGTGTGTGTTCCAGGAGTGAGGCAGAGATGTGTAATATATATTCCAAAAGCCCAATTTGAAGCCCAATTATTTTGCGGTCACGGACAAAAAAAAATAATCCGTAATTGCCATCAAAAAGCATCAGGCACTCATACCAAAGTACTTATTTTGCCACCATTACAGAGTAACTTCAGAATAATTCATGTGAGTCACCGCCAAAGGCATCATCAGAACTGAGTGTTCCATATGCATGTACTGAGAGTTGAGGCTCATCTCACTAATATTGTTTAAGAGCATTTCGGCTGGGATTCAATCAAAGGCGCGTTATCAACAAGGTCATTTCTGCTTGTCGACAAGGTCATTTCTGCAGCATTTACAGTGAATGCAACATCCACAATCGTCAGGAAAATTGCCTTTAAAAAGGTACATTGCCACTAGTGCAATGTGCTTATCATCAATGTGCCTCTGATTGAATCCCGGCCTTTTTAGTACACAGGATCACAAACAGTACAGTTGCTGGTGAAAATGTCACATATATTACATACCTGGTCTCTAACCAAGACCATGGCTGCAAACCTGAACCTCTTAGTATGATATTGACATTAGAGACACTGTTGTAGATATAAATTGTTCTTGTTTAGAACACATTCAAACGAGTCCAGTTTTCTTTATGCATTTGGTGTGTTCTTGTTTATGAGGGAAATGGTTTGTAAAATAATATCTAATAAAATGACAAAAAAAAAACGTGCAGCTGTGTCACATTATAAATTACTTTGAACATAAAATATGTGAATATTCAGGGACAAATTTCACCAAACACATATGTTTGTTGCTGACGTGAGGACAAACTATGGTATATAACCCCAAACTGATGCTGTATATGTATTTCAACGTTCATTACATCAAGTTGTTAGAGCTACAGTTACATCAAATTGTTACCAAGTTTGTTGATATCTGGGCCTCTGGATTTGGCTCTTTTGTGCAGCAGTTTCTCATACAGTACGTCATCCTGACATCTGGACAGCACAGGTCTGAAAACATTGCAGACATCCCTTTGTCACATCTGACTCTCTTTACAATACTCTTCTTCCATCCAAAGCCCAATCGATCCAGTGTAGCTTTCTGTCTGAAACCAGGCAAGAGTAGTTTCTAAATGAGGAGTACCATTAGTAATGCTCAGAAGAGTGGCCCAGACCCGCCAATGGCGAACACAGCGTCACTTTGGGTTTTTTCTGTTGGGTTGAGTCAGGATGTGTCCAGTGGTAATGGGTTTTGGGTTGCCCCAGGACAACATACTAGCTCTTCTTCAGCAGTTACGACAATGACCAGTCTCAACGGGGGACTTCTTACTCGCTAGAGCGACAGTATTATGACTGAGAAAGAAAAAAAACATCCAGTCAGCAGACATTCTTCACTATTAGGACGAAACTATGACTTTGACTAAACACTAACAATATATTAGCATTGTGCTGATACGTGGCTAAAACATACATTTTTATCACTGTTTATACTTGGCTCTAACATGCATCCTTCGTTCTGATCGTGTCCTGATCTTGTCCTTATCTTGTATGTTTACATTTATAAGATCTGATAACAATCAGATCACAAAGCATCTTTTAATCGTCTACTGCTGCCTAAAATTGTGGGCTCAATCAGAATGTGATCAGGACAAAGGATGCATGTTAGCACCAGGTATAAATGGGGCTTGTGTTACCCATCCCTCAGTAACTGGCTAAGTAACAGCAAGATACACCTGCCTCTAAATCTCATATTGTTAACAGAGCTACACAGTTCTTTAAGCACTAAAAACCACGTAGTTATCAGATATGAATTCATATAGGCTCAACTAAGAGTATTCAAATCAGCAGATATTCAAATGTTATATAAATATCAACAACACAAGAGGCCTAAATTAGAGGATAAATGTGTGCTGTTCTAAGATCTTTGGCAACCTTAAAGGCTTGTAGCTGTATCCATGCTGGTTTATCTCTATGCAACACATTCTCATTGTTAAGGCAATAACTGTTGTATGATGTATGTGTTTTGTGAGTAGATTTTTCCTAAGATGTTAAAACAGTCTGGGTGTATAAATGTATTACTTCTCCTCCAATTGTTAAAGGGAAACTTCACACAAAAACTATATTTGAGTCTTTTTTTCTATTTGTCCACTTGGTGATGCGTTTCGAAACATCATGATGTTGTGGCACGTGACACTTTGCTTCTTGAAAATCCTTTATCTTGAAAACTTGACTGCTGACATGCAAAACATTTTGGGACTGTATCGACAGTGGATTAATGAACAAAAATACCAAAATATCATTTTTGAGTGGAGACTCCCTTTAATGACTCCTATGCTTTTTTCCCCCACCTAACAATTGCCTCTGTACAATAATATTATTTTTTAAATATATTTTTGAGTTGCTTCATCTGAACTGAAATGTATGGAACCAGTGTCTATACCTCATATTATCTACCCACAGACAAGACCCAGCTCACCAGTGATGTATTTGAATTAGCATTGACTGTAAGGATATGACATACTGTACTGTATACTGTATTGTGTTGCCTGGGATGTAATTTTTCTTTCCCCCCAGTTTTTCAATAAAATATAAAATGGACTATTTACTAAGAAGTGTATTTTCTTCTAACCATTCCGTTTTTTAGGAACATCCTACAGAATTGGCAAATAATGAGTATGGAACCAAATTCTCATTAGATGCTATTTATTTCATCACCCAATCTATGGATGCCAAAACAGAGGACAAAAGAGAACACGCAAAGATTGTTTCTGTTGTGAAGATGCATTGCCTCTTAAGTAATAATGTGAATATGAAACATGGTTGACCAAAGGTCAACTGATTCCACAATCTCACATCACTTTGCCTTTAAATTGCATGGACGACAAGGAGTCTGTGCAAGGTGTGAATTGCGGGGGAGCCAGGGGGGCTCAGCTCCCCTAAATGCAACAAAACTCAAACTTTAGGTGGTCACTAAATGCTCATTTAACCATTCTTCTATGTCTTTAAAATGCAGTGGAAAATATGTTTTAAAGTGGTAAATATTAAAATAAAAGCTTCGAAATTAAACTAACACCCCCACCTCTGTCCAACCAGTAACCATCTCAGAGCATTTTGTATTATTCTGTATGTAAATCTGGGACACTCCATTTAGGATGATATGTTACGTTTAGTATGGTTATATAAGACAGATGGTCACTTAAGGCAGAAACAAAAGGTGGTTGCTCTAAGTGGATGGGTGGGTGTATAACGCAAACGTCTAGAAACCCAAAGGTTGCCCATCAACACCGCCATTGGTCTCTGGAGCAGAGGAAACACATTCTCTGCAGCAATGAATCATGATTCACCATCTGGCAGTCCGACGGACTAATCTAGGTTTGGCGGATGCCAGAAGAACGCTACCTGCCCCAATGCAAAGTGTCAACTGTAAAGTCTGGTGGAGGAGGAATACTGGTCTGGGCTGTTTTTCATGGTTTGGGCTAGGCCCCTTAATTCCAGTGAAGGGAAATCTTAACACTAAAGCATACAATAACAGTCTAGACGATTCTCTGCTTCCAACTTTGTGGCAACGGTTTGGGGAAGACCCTTTCCTGTTTCAGCATGATGATGCCCCCATGCACAAAGCGAGGTCCATACAGAAATGGTTTGTTGAGATAGGTGAGGAAGAACTTGACTGACCTGCACAGTGCCCTGACCTCAACCCCATCGAGCAGCTTTGGGATGAATTGGAACGCCAACTGCGAGCCAGGCCTAAATGCCCAACCTCACTAATGCTCTTGTGGCTGAATGGAAGCAAGTCCCTGTAGCAATGTTCTAACCTCTAGTGGAAATCCTTACTGTCCTTGGCTGTTATAGCAGCAAAATGGGGGACCAACTCCATATTAATGCCCATGATTTTGGAATGAGCTGTTCAACGAGCAAGTGTCAACATATTTTGTAGCTAGCTTAGAAATGTAATTCATGACATATCATACAAAATGAGTAATGGACATCCACAAATGAATACATACCATATAACACCTAACATATCATACTAATGGAGTATCTCGGATGTACATACAGAATAGTATGAAATGCTCTGAGAACAGTTTGCTTTATCATGATGTAAACCATGTATTTCTATGTGGCTGAGCAGTCCACTCAGTAGTGCAACATTCTGGCCTAAGCTGAGCTCCTTTACTCATCCATTTCCCTTTGTACTTCCTCATTTTCACCAGTTGTTTGCCATGAGCTCTTGATAGAAATAGCCCATGCCTTTATTCCAATGCATTATGTTTATCCGTTGATTTGTCATTGTTTTCTTTTGTCAGTCAGCTGATTATTACTCATTGCTTTGTTTTTCAGGTGCGCTGGTGTTCTCCGTTTCGTCTGTGGCGCGAAGTAGTAGACCATTTATTTAGCTTTCTGATTTTCTATCAATGCTTGTTTTCTTTCCTGGATCAGCTGATGATGGTCGACAATATCACTAGACAACAAGCCTACAGCTTGACACCAATGCACATCCAATCCATCCCACAAGTACGTTATTGACAGTAGACCTAGAGTTGACCCTTTCGATTAGAAGCATTCGATTTCGCAATGTAATATGCCTACATTATTTGGATTTGTGTGCCCATGAGAACTGTTTTCACGGCAAAACATAGTGAAATGTTACGTAGGTATAGTTACAATGACAGTGAATTTTCAGAGATCTCCAAGATCCATGATTCGTACAGGGTTAAGTTCAATGTGTTATTTGTCATTATTACTGTAAGCATTTAACAATTGAATTACACAAATGTTAAATGCTTAATAATTACAAATAACACTGTCATAAATATCATTAACGTAAGGAAAGGGAGTGTTTTATGTCACACAATCTGTGAAGACTCCAAGCATTAACTCATGAATTATGGATAACTCGTGTTAAACATGTTTTGATTCAGCTCATACATTATATTGAAGGTAAGCTACCTGTTCTGGGTTTACCCACCTTTTTCTGAAAAATGTATTGAAAGGGTAATGAGCGTTACTTTTTCACCGTGACCGGCAATCAGAGTATACCCACCTATATGTTTTCCACTACATCACTGGCTACCGGCGAAGAACCTGACTATCAACAATGACAAGCCACAGGGGTCAGACAACTTGGATAATAGCGGACAATATTGCCACTCCTATTTGCCACATCTTCAATTTAAGCCTACTAGAAACTGTGTGCCCTCAGGACTGGAGGGAAGCAAAAGTCTTTCTGCTAAGAATGGTAAAGCCCCCTTCACTGGCTCATATAACCAACCAATCAGCCTGTTAACAACCATTAGTAAACTTATGGAAAAAATTGCGTTTGACCAGATTCAATGCTATTTTACAGTAAACAAATGGACAACAAACATTCAGCATGCTTATAGAGAAAGACATTCAACAAGCACAGCACTTACATAAATTAATGATAATTGGCTGAGAGAAATTGATGATAAAAAGATTGTGAAGGCTGTTTTGTTAGACTTCAGTGCGACCTTTGACATTATCGATCATAGTCTGTTGCTGGCAAAACATATGTGTTATGGCTTTACACTCCCTGCTATATTGTGGACAAAGAGTTACCTGTCTAAAAGAACACAGAAGGTGTTCTTTAATGGAAGCCTCTCCAATATAATCCAGGTAGAATCAAGAATTCCCCAAGGCAGCTGTCTAGGCTCATTACCTTTTTCAATCTTTTCTAATGAATTGCCACTGGCTTTGAGGAAAGCCAGAGTGTCTATGTATGAGGACGACTCAACACTATACATGTCAGCTACTACAGCGACTGAAATGACTGCAATACTTAACAAAGAGTTGCAGTTAGTTTCAGAGTGGGTTAGTCCTAAATATTTCTAAAACTAAAAGCATTGTATTTGGGACAAATCATTCACTAAACCCTAAACCTCAACTAAATCTTGTAATAAATAATGTGGAAATTGAGCAAGTTGAGGTGACTAAACTGCTTGGAGTTACCCTGGATTGTAAACTGTCAAGGTCAAAGGCACGGCACGGCTGGCCCTTGGATGTACACAGAGAGCAAACATAGATAATATGCATGTCAATCTCTCCTGGCTCAAAGTGGAGGAGAGATTGACTTCATTACTGCTTGTATTTATGAGAGGTATTGACATGTTGAATGCACTGAGCTGTCTGTTTGAACTACTGGCGCACAGCTCGAACACCCATGCATACCCCACAAGACATGCCACAAGAGGTCTCTTCACAGTCCCCAAGTCCAGAACAGACTATGGAAGGCACACAATTCTAAATAGAGCCATGACTACATGGAACTCTATTCCACATCAAGTAACTCACGCAAGCAGTAAAATCTGATTTAAAAACAGATTTTTTTTTAAATGGAACAGCGGGGACTGTGAAGCAACACAAACATTGGCGCATACTCACACACAAATTAGCATACACACCATACACACACGTACACATGGATTGTGTACTGTATATATGTGTTAGTGGTGGAGTAGGGGCCTTAGGGCAGACAGTCTGAATGTATTGTAATGTTTTAACAATTGTATAAACTGCCTTAACCCTCCTGCTGTGTTTCGGCAGAATTGGACCGATTTACCTTCAAACTCAGTGTCTCTTTGCTTGACATCATGGGAAAATCAAAACTAATCAGTCAATATCTCAGAAAATGAATTGCAGACCTCCACAAGTCTGGTTCATCCTTGGGAGCAATTTCCAAATGTCTGAAGGTACCACGTTCATCTGTATAAACAATAGTACGCAAGTATAAACATCATGGGACCATGCAGCCGTCATACAGCTCAAGAAGGAGATGCGTTCTGTCTCCTAGGGATGCGAAAAGGGATGAGGGATGAGAGCGAGCTCTGTTCCATTGCATTTCTAAAGACAAAGGTTGGAACATTATTGAAGATTTATGTTAAAAACATCCTAAAGTTGATTCTATACTTCGCTTGACATGTTTCTACGGATTGTAACGTAACTTTTTCACTTTTCGTCTGCTCCTAGTGAACGCACATCATGAATTTTGATTTGTGAACTGAACGTGCTCACAAAAGGAGGTATTTGGACATAAATTATGGACATTATTGAATAAAACAAACATTTATTGTGGAACTGGGATTCCTGGGGGGGGAGTGCATTCTGATGAAGATCATCAAAGGTAAGTTAATATTTATAATGTTATTTCTGACTTCTGTTGACTGCACAATATGGCGGATATCTGTTTGGCTGTTTTGGTCTCCGAGCGCCGTACTCAGTTTATTGCATGGTTTGCTTTTTCCGTAAAGCTTTTTTGAAATCTGACACAGCGGTTGCATTAAGGAGAAGTGTATCTAATGTTTCATGTATAACACTTGTATTTTCATCAACATTTATGAGTATTTCTGTAAATTGATGTGGCTCTCTGCAAAATCACCAGATGTTTTTGGAACTACTGAACATAACACGCCAATGTATACAGAGATTTTTTTTATATAAATATGAACTTTATTCAACAAAACATACATGTATTGTGTAACATTAAGTCCTATGAGTGTCATCTGATGAAGATCATCAAAGGTTAGTGATTAATTCTATCTCTATTTCCGATTTGTGTGACTCCTTTCTTTGGCTGGAAAAATGTCTGTGTTTTTCTGTGACTTGGCTCTGACCTAACATAATCGTTTGGGGCTTTTGCCGTGAAGCCTATTTGAAATCGGACACTGTGGTGGGATTAACAAGACGTGCATCTTTAAAATGGTGTGAAATACTTGTATGTTTGAGGAATTTTAACTATGGGATTTCTGTTGTTTTGAATTTGGCGCCCTACACTTTCACTGGCTGTTGTCATATCGATCCCGTTAGCGGGATCTCAGCCATAAGAAGTTATTAAAAATAAAAATACATTTTGCATGAACACATTCACTCAATAGAGACCACCCGAATGTAATGGTCTAACTCACACTCTGAGTCTGTGACAATCTTGATGAATCACAGGCCACTAGTCAATTACCTGATGACCCCTTCTGCAGAAGCTCCGTCCCTGTCCCTCTCTAGGCCATTGTCATTCATAGTTTCAGACCACTGCTGTTGTGGCTGGCTGGCAGATGGCCTTCACTCTTGTGGAAGTGCACGTTATATATAGGCTTCAGTGATCAACATGGTCTCCGATCCATGTCCATTACTCATACCAATGTGCTTGTGAGGGACGCTGTCAATATACTCTCCGTCAGCATCAGGTTTCCCAGGACACTGATTCCCTTCCCAGGCAGAGCTGACCGGATCAGTGTGTCGGCTCAAACCACAGAGCATGTGAATCTGATCACACGGCCAATTACCACCCTATTCACACCCCTAGCGTCCCAAATAGCACCCTACTCCAAATATAGTGCAGTACATTTGACAAGGGCAGGGTCGAAGTCGTGCACTATATAGGAAATAGGGTTCCATTTGGGGCGCATCCCACCACCATCTCCCAGGATTCCAAACATCACCAGGATAGAACTCTTCGATCCATCATGCAGTCTTCCAGGCTCTCCTGGGAAAAGTTGGCAATGAGATTGTGATGGTCCCAGGGAAAAAGAAGTAAATGTTTCATCACAATAAGAACTTTGAGGTGATGTGAAGAAAATATGTGGAAATACTGGATTTGTAGTGGATGATTGGCAAAGCTCCAATTATGTGTGAGTGGTAGGTAGGGATAGTTATGCAGAACATTTTCAATATGTTTTTGTCTGCATGGCATTTTGTGCAGTAGTTTCATATTAATATACTTAATATACTTCATTATAATGAGTTGTTTGAGAACATGAGGCTATGGTGTGTTGTAATTCTGACAATGTACAAAGACACACTGTACAGTACATAGAATTCTTTCCAAATGAGAGGTATGCACCTCATTTCAAGTCTCTTCACTTATGATTGAAATGCAATTACACTCACCCTCATATCTTCACATACATGATTGGGTAGATCATTATGTTGCCTCTCTAAACCACAGTATCCATCACTCCTACACATCATCACTCCTATACATTTGTGGCCTGGTCACCATATCTATAGCATTTGTGACTATATGGACTGACAACAAACAATATATTTGTTTTCTAAAGCAGAAACAGACAGGGTGGCCAGGCTCGGTACAGCAATTTGAAGTTCCCTTTCAGTCGGTACTCTTGGTAGGGGAGAGTGGGGCAAGTTGAGCCAAAGGGTTAGTTGAGTTAGTTGAGTCACCCCTTGTTTTGAGGAAACCATACACAAAATTCATAATTTGACCAAATATTTAGGAAGCGGTCATCATTTCTGTGAAGGAAGAAACCACATGGGAAAAGTGGTAAGCGTCTTAGATCCCAAAAACTTTTTTTCACCAAGTCATATTCTCTGATCTGTTTCACCTGTCTTGTGCTTGTCTCCACCCCCTCCATGTGTCATCCATTTTCCCCATTATCCCATGTGCATTTATACCTGTGTTTTCTGTTTGTCTGTTGCTAGTTCGAGTTGTCTCGTAAAGCCTACCAGCGTGTTTTTCCTGTACTGTTTCGCTCTAGCGCTTGTTTTCTAGTCTTTCTAGTGTTTTGCCCTGGATTACGGACCTCTGACTGCCCTTGACCTGTCTTTTGTCCACCCCGCCATTTGGACAATAAACATCTGTAATTCGAACTGTCTGCATCTGGGTCTTATCATGAGTCGTGATAGTACGAACTAGCCATAAGTACCAAGCAGACTCGGACCAGCTCCGCAACGCAGTCTCACTGGAGGCTGTGGATCTGAAGATCCTCTCCTTACAAGACATCCCTGCTCATGGATTTGGCCACGGCTAAACATGTTGGGGACCTCCACTCGTTATCCGTACACCCTTCCTCCACTCAGTTCACCCCTGGAGACCCATAGTTGACATTGTGTCTTATGGCAACCTTATGCCCCCCCAGAAGTCCTGGCTATGTCCATCAGATCATTAGCTTTTGAACTGTTCGCTTTTTCTCCTCCTACGATTGCTCAACGTGGGTTGCATGCCTACATTGAGTGGATCTGGAATTTCCGTTTGGGTGACCAGAGCCTATACTATGAATGTAGTTTGAAGAATTAGCGAGGTGACTTTGGTCAACTCTTAGCTAAACTTGCGATAACCGGTAAAACGAAAGTGTCTCACCATTTGTACAGCAACGAATCCTTCAGATGTAACCTGCTTTGAGTAGTCTAACTAAGGGCTAACTACATTTAGGACCAATTAAATCAGATTCCCTCCCTCTAGGAAAGATTGCATCATCATCCACTTAACCTCAGGAAGATATCCGATTAAATATTGTATTAATGAAATGTGTTGTGTGTTAAATACCTATCACAATACACATTTAGTAATGACAAATGCATTTCAAACTTTACGCACAGTAAACTTTTGTGTGACTTCATGAAATTATTTTATCAATAGAAGTGGGATAAAAGGTGCTCATTAATTGATAACCACACCAAAGAAATAAAATAAAGATGGCACTTCTAAAAGTATTCTTAACACGATAGCCTGCTGAATTTGCAAGATAACTTTTCTTTTATTTGGATTTCGACAGAAATGAATGTGGCACTGACTTGCCCAAGGATTGATGATTCAGCATTGTCTCAATGAAGAGTTTGCCCTGTTCAACTAGCCACGTGTGACATACATGAGCGGTTACAAGCTTGCTAGAGTTAGCGGCAGGCGGACAAGTAACAGGAGACTGTCATTGGGCATCACGCAGTTTGTGCAATACCAATGCTACCCCTTTTCTGCGGGTTGGAGGTCTGGGTTGGAGGTCTGGGCAGTCGGATCATTACTGCAGTCTGTCTCTCTCAGTCTCTCTCTCTTTTTATTTATTTTTGTTGTTAATTTTTATTTGACCTTTATTTAACCAGGTAGGCTAGTTGAGAACAATTTCTCATTTACAACTGCGACCTGGCCAAGATAAAGCAAAGCAGTGTGACACAGACAACACGGAGTTACACCTGGAGTAAACAATAAACAAGCCAATAACACAATAAACAAGTCAGTGACCAGTGAACTGAGATAAGGCGGAGCTTTACCTAGCATAGACTTATAGATGACCTGGAACCAGTGGGTCTGGTGACGAATATGTAGCGAGGGCCAGCCAACTAGAGCATAAAGGTGGAAGTGGTGGGTGGTATAAGGTGCTTTGGTAACAAAACGGATGGCACTGTGATAGACTGCATCCAGTTTGCTGAATAGAGTATTGGAAGCTATTTTGTAGATGAGATCGCCAAAGTCGAGGATCGGTAGGATAGTCAGTTTTACGAGGGTAAGTTTGGCGGCGTGAGTGAAAGAGGCTTTGTTGCGAAATAGAAAGCCGATTCTAGATTTGATTTTGGATTGGAGATGTTTAATATGAGTCTGGAAGGAGAGTTTACAGTCTAACCAGATACCTAGGTATTTGTAGTTGTCCACATATTCTAGGTTGGTACCGTCCAGGGTGGTGATGCTAGTCCGGCGGGCGGGTGCGGGCAGCGAACGGTTGAAAAGCATGTATTTGGTTTTACTAGTGTTTAAGAGCAGTTGGAGGCCACGGAAGGAGCGTTGTATGGCATTGAAGCTCGTTTGGAGGTTAGTTAGCACAGTGTCCAAGGAAGGGCCAGAAGTATACAGAATGGTGTCATCTGCGTGGAGGTGGATCAGGAAATCGCTCAAGAGCGACATCATTGATATATACAGAGAAAATAGTCGGCCCGAGAATTGAACCCTGTGGTACCCCCATAGAGACTGCCAGAGGCCCGGACAATATGCCCTCCGATGACATACTGAACTCTGTCTGCAAAGTAGTTGGTGAACCAGGTGAGGCAGTCATTAGAAAAACCAAGGCTATTGAGTCTGCCAATAAGAATACGGTGATTGACAGAGTCAAAAGCCTTGGCCAGGTCGATGAAGATGGCTGCACAGTACTGTCTTTTATCGATGGCGGTTATGATATCATTCAGTACCTTGAGCGTGGCTGAGGTGCACCCGTGACCGGCTCGGAAACCGGATTGCACAGCGGAGAAGGTCCGGTGGGATTCAAAATGGTCAGTGATCTGTTTATTAACTTGGCTTTCGAAGACTTTAGATAGGCAGGGCAGGAAGGATATAGGTCTGTAACAGTTTGGGTCTAGGGTGTCGCCCCCTTTGAAGAGAGGGATGACCGCGCCAGCTTTCCAATCTTTAGGGATCTCGGGCGATACAAATGAGAGGTTGAACAGGCTGGTAATAGGGGTTGCAACAATGGCGGTGGATAGTTTTAGAAATAGAGGGTCCAGATTGTCTAGCCCAGCTGATTTGTATAGGTCCAGGTTTTGCAGCTGTTTCAGAACATCTGCTGTCTGGATTTGGGTGAAGGAGAAGCTGGGGAGGCTTGGGCGAGTAGTCGTTGAGAAATGGTTATTGACATTTTTGATTATCATGGATTTATCAGTGGTGACCGTGTTAGCTAGCCTCAGTACAGCGGGAAGCTGGGAGGAGGTGCTCTTGTTCTCCATGGACTTTACAGTGTCCCAACACTTTTTGGAGTTAGAGCTACAGGATGCAAATTTCTGCTTGAAAAAGCTAGCCTTTGCTTTCCTGACTGACTGCGTGTATTGGTTCCTGACTTCCCTGAACAGTTGCATATCGCGGGGACTATTCGATGCTATTGCAGTCTGCCACAGGATGTTTTTGTGCTGCTGATCAATGGCAGTCAGGTCTGGAGTGAACCAAGGGCTGTTCTTAGTTCTGCATTTTTTGAAAGGGGCATGCTTATCGAAGATGGTGAGGAAATTACTTTTAAAGACTGACCAGGCATCCTCGACTGACGGGATGAGGGCAATATCCTTCCAGGATACCCGGGCCAGGTCGATTAGAAAGGCCTGCTCACAAAAGTGTTTTAGGGAGAGTTTGACAAGGATGAGGGGTGGTCGTTTGACCGCGGACCCATAGCGGATACAGGCAATGAGGCAGTGATCGCTGAGATCCTGATTGAAAACAGCGGATGTGTATTTGGAGGGCAAGTTGGTCAGGATCAGGTCTATGAGGGTGCCCATGTTTACAGATCTAGGGTTGTACCTGGTGGGTTCCTTGATGATTTGTGTGAGATTTAGGGCATCTAGCTTAGATTGTAGGACTGCCGGGGTGTTAGCATATCCCAGTTTAGGTCACCTAACAGAACGAATTCTGAAGCTAGATGTGGGGTAATCAATTCACAAATGGTGTCCAGGGCACAGCTGGGAGCAGAGGGTGGTCGATAGCAGGCAGCAACAGTGGTCTCTCTCTCTGTCTCTCTTTCTTTCTCTGTCTTTGTCTCTCTCGCTCTGTTTGATTTTCTCTGTCTGTCTTTCTCTATCTCTGTCTTTGTCTCACTCTCTGTCTCTCTCTGTCTATGTCTTTCTCTCTGTCCCTCTCGGTCTCGCTCTCTGTATCTCTCTCTCTTTCTTTCTGTCTGTCTCTCTCTCTCTCTCTCTGTCTTTCTCTATCTCTGTCTTTCTCTGACTCTCTCTCTGTGTCTCTTTCTGACAATAAGCAGACAGCAATCACAAACAAGTCAGAATGAGAATGATGCTGCCTCTCCATTATACTCAGGACAAGCAAGGTCCTCTTTAGTGTGTATGTTGTATTTGTATATGTCATATACTTCTGAGTTTAGAAACACCCAGCAGGGCAGCGTTAGAACAGTGTGCCTGTATTCCAACCACACTTCATTCTAAGGTAACTATTTCATGCTGAGGTGAATTGGATGAAGACTAAACCTGTGACGTTGACATGGAGTATTGGTCAAAACATCAGAGCAAACGCACCCTCAAGATTTTTTCTTCTCCACTGAGTCCACTGGTTTTACTTGTTTGGAATCATGCTGTGTTCCTGAAGGACAATGGACACATTTTCCTGGAAATATGAGAGAACTAAGGAACGAATGCTAGCTGTAGGCTTCCGAGCAGCAGTAAAGCAGCATGCTACCTAATGACTTTTTATATCTTCATTAGGACCATAGAAGAGTATGTGGATGTCCCCATTTCCATAGACAACCAGGACTAACATCAACATAAGCTCAAGCCCTCTAAGTAGTTCTGCAGACAGCATTACTCTTATGTTATTCTTAAAAGGAAATAGAGGGTCAATCGATGTATTAACACTAATGCCATTATACGTGGTAAATGACTGTGATAACAAAACAAGTCACCTTATCTCTTAGAGCAAGCAACAAAATCAGATTGCAATGTGCTATGCTACTGTAGCTGTCAATAAGTTGGCCACAAAAAGGCTCAAAAGAGCAGCCATATTAAAACAGAGAGTATAGCAGCCCCAGCGATGTCCTTAGTTGTGGCTCTGATACAGAATCATTGTGAGTTGCTGAGCGGTTTGGCTTCTTCCTCTTCAACCGGCAATCATCCAGAGACTAGCCATTACAAACCAGCCCTGCTCTGCATGTGGGATTGGAGGAGCTAAAACGGTCTAATTACAAATGCTTAGACATTAGATTGTATTCAGCCAGAGTATTAGGTATACAGGGCCTTCAGAATGTATTCATAACCCTTGACTGTTTTCATTTTTTTTGTAATACAGCCTGAATTTAACATTTACTAAATTGAGATGTTTGGTCACTGGCCCACACACAATACCCCATAATGTCAAAATGGAATTATGTTTTTTGACATTATTACCATTTTTTATTTTATTTTTAAAGCTACACGTCTTGAGTCAATAAGTACTCAACCCCTTTGTTATGACAAGCCTAAATAAGTTCAGGAGTAAAAATGTGCTGAACAAGTCACATAACTTTCATGGGTTCACTGTGTGGAATTATAGTGCAAACCCCTTAGAGTCACATAATAAAAAAATCCCCATGAAAATCTGTCAATTTAACCTAGAGATATCGGCATCCGCCGATGTCGCACTTCCACGTCTGCGGTGAAAGGTGACAGAGCTAGAGTGGTGTTTGTCAGACCATGAGACATCCCAAAAATCGGTCCGCTTACAAAACTGTCTGTAGCGTGTGAACGGTGTGTCCTACATTATGGAAAGGGGAGACTCTCACGAACACGATGGAGGTCTCCATTTTGCTCTATGACCCCCACAAGTGTCAGGGGACTCCTCTGAAGTCGTTACCATCAATGTGCAAACTTCTGTTTGCGGAGTCCAAACCGTTTGGGCTACAAACTAATGTGACGCCGCTGTGGAAAGGGGAGATTCTCACGAACACGATGAATGGAAGTTTTAAGGTAGTTTTGTGCCTACCCAAAAAAAGGGGTTAAATATGAGTAGAAAAAATATATATACAGTATGCTGAGCAAAAAGATAAACACAACATGTAAAGTGCTGGTCCCATGTTACATGAGCTGAAATAAAAGATCAGAGAAATGTTACAATTTGTGCACAAATTTGTTTACCTCCTTGTTAGTGCACATTTCTCCTTTGCAAAGATCGTCAATCCACCTGACAGGAGTAGCATATCAAGAAGCTGAGATCAGCCACCCGGACAGCTGTCTGTAATAATGCCCTTTTGTGGGGAAAATCAAATTCTGATTGGCTGGGCCTGGCTCCACAGTGGGTGGGTCTGGCTCCTCAGTGGCTGGGCCTGGCTCCACAGTGGGTGGGTCTGGCTCCTCAGTGGCTGGGCCTGGCTCCACAGTGGGTGGGTCTGGCTCCTCAGTTGCTGGGCCTGGCTCCACAGTGGGTGGGTCTGGCTCCTCAGTGGCTGGGTCTGGCTCCACAGTGGGTGGGTCTGGCTCCACAGTGGGTGGGTCTGGCTCCACAGTGGGTGGGTCTGGCTCCTCAGTGGCTGGGCCTGGCTCCACAGTGGGTGGGTCTGGCTCCACAGTGGGTGGGTCTGGCTCCACAGTGGGTGGGTCTGGCTCCACAGTGGGTGGGTCTGGCTCCACAGTGGGTGGGGGTCTGGCTCCACAGTGGGTGGGTCTGGCTCCACAGTGGCTGGGTCTGGCTCCTCAGTGGGTGGGTCTGGCTCCACAGTGGGTGGGTCTGGCTCCTCAGTGGGTGGGTCTGGCTCCTCAGTGGGTGGGTCTGGCTCCTCAGTGGGTGGGTCTGGCTCCACAGTGGGTGGGTCTGGCTCCACAGTGGGTGGGCCTGGCTCCTCAGTGGGTGGGTCTGGCTCCACAGTGGGTGGGTCTGGCTCCACAGTGGGTGGGTCTGGTTCCACAGTGGGTGGGTCTGGCTCCTCAGTGGGTGGGTCTGGCTCCTCAGTGGGTGGGTCTGGCTCCTCAGTGGGTGGGTCTGGCTCCACAGTGGGTGGGTCTGGCTCCACAGTGGGTGGGTCTTTACATGTTGCCCAGTCATGTGAAATCCATAGATTGGGGTCTATTTAATTGACTTCAATTGACTGATTTCCTAATATGAACTGTAACTCAGTAATACTGTTGAAATTGTTGCATGTTGCCCTTATATATACTAAACGTTTCTTATAATTTATTTTGACTGTCTTTTTGCCATTTATGAATGAGTTATTCAATGCGTTTCTCTGGGCTATAGTACGGCCAGAGGCCAAAAGGAGAACTATCCCCCCCCCCCAAACAGCTTAGACTTTTAAGAATAAGCATGATTTCTGTATGACCACCTCGTCAATGTACACCACATAAAACATGCAATTCTAGATATTATGACGTTTTAATCCATGGTCTTGCTGCTACTGTCATCATCGAGAACTATATTATGACTTTATTTTTTAACAGATGGCTTAAATGTTTAATGAACAGATTCATGTTCTCTTTTCTACTCAATTATGTCTTTGAGTTATAGAATTGAATAAGTATCACAGCTCCCGTTGCATATTGCTATTCAAATCGGTTTGTGTAAATGAGTTCTAAAGTGACTAAGTTCGAGAAGACTTCATTCTTCAGTGGAGTGAGGCTGAGCCGAGAATGAACACTGTAATATCAACAAACTTAATTTCCGTTGTTGTTTTTCCCTGCATATGTTTTATTGATGCAAGTGTCAGATATGGCTGCCATGGGGTAAGTGATCAATGAGCAGAGAAGGATTCTCTCCTGGCCCCGCCTTCACCGGCTGTCATACGCTAATCAAGTCAGAGCTCATTATCTGACACTCCCCAATAAACACCACGTTAATCCTTATGAAGGAGAGACAGAACGGAAATTAGTATTGAGAGAAATTTGTAAATCAAATTTTAACAAGGCCGGCTGTGGTAATATAATGGGGCCTAATGAAAAGAATGTTTTGCCGCAGTGCTGACAGCATGGCATTTACCCAGCTGTGCCTGGCCTGGTGAATAAAGGGAAGGGGAGGGGTGTTGAGCGAGCAGGAGGGTAGAGGCACTAATAGGAGGGGGGGGGGGTTCATTGATGGATTTAGTGAACAGAATCCCATTTTGGAGCTGCTGAGGTGTTGCATTGAGCCATCCCCAAGGGGGCAGCCAAAGATTGAAAACCTTGACCCTTGATTCCACTCTGCCAGTGCCGAGTCACAGTGCATTGACTTGATGCATGAATGCCGCCAAAAGAGAAAATGAAAGGGAAGTTTAAGCTAAAGTGGATGGACTTTGAACTGACAGCCACTTATTGTCATCACCAATTCATTTGGGTATTGGGGGAGGAAGAAAGGGAGCAAATGAGGACACAATAAAGCTGGAGGTAAGTGAGTACAGTGTAATAGAGGTGTAATAGATATGTAATTGCATGTTAATTACACCAGTGGGTGATATAAATGTACGTAATGAAGTCATTGTTCCCCATTTCCTTTCTTTCCTCATCTAATTGACCTGGTACAATTGTGTGAAAGAGTAAACTGTGGTTATATTTGTTCTGGATATTAGACTTTTCTGGTTTAGTGCATTCCAGGTCAGGAGTTAATTGTATTCTCACAATTTGAAATAAATCCATTGAATCACAAATCCTTTGAAGGACTGACATATTATCCTTTTCACACTGTGGTTAATCATAATACAGTCAAAGTACAATTCCGTGAGTAATTCCTCAAAGGAGTTGGAAAAAAAAAACAAGAAGCTACTGTACTCTGCATCCTCACCGAAATATTTTCTGAGAAGCTGTAGATAATTGATGAGGGCTCTTGTTTTCTGACAGGGTAGCTCTCGTGCAGCTGGAACAACCTGCTCTAAAACGGGGATAAAGAGGTGTTAAAGTGCCGCAGAGTTTGTCAGATGTGTTCCTACAAAAGCACCTGCCAAATAGTTGAAAACCTAATTCCATCTCTCCGCCGCGGTGCTGCGGCTGCGGCAGCTGCTTTTATGCGTCCGGATCGGCTCGCTCGCGGTTCAACCGTGTATTTCAGCTTGACAGACAATGCTGCATGAGCAGGTGTCATCTTCAAAGAAAATCCTCCCCCAATTACCCCTCAGAGCTGGCAGCCAGTCTTCTTTGGAATGCCGGGTTGGACTTGAAAGTAACGGGAAAGGGGAAACATACAGACAACCACAAAGTTCATCAGCTAACTATGTTTCCTTGAAAGTATCAAAGAGGCAGGAACTCTCTGCTCGACTCGAAAAAGGGTCACGACAGGGCAGCTCGGATGGCGTGGAGCAGAGCATTTTGAACGGCGCTGTGTCTTCCATGTGGGGAAAGTGCGGAGCCGAAGGGATTCGAGGATCTGTCCCTGCAGATCATAAAACGAAGACACGTAAGGCCTAGATTCAATCGGGACCACGGATGATCGGCGTCATTTCAAGGGAAGGTTCCCACATTCCCACATTCGCGGAGACCGCGTTCATTGCGAATGCCGCATATATCGGCTCAATCAGAAAATATCTTTACATGTATATTGCGCTCTAATGCAGATCTTCCACGCTCCAGATTAAATGTAGCCGTCAGAAATACAGCAAATGTGAGCATTTATATGAAAACAGTGTCATGAGATCAATTGTACTTAATTGTTATTCTGAACCCATTTAAACCTACAGGTAACTGCCAAAACAAAGGAAGCACCAACATAACGGGTCTTAGTAGGGCGTTGGGCCACCATGAGCTGCCAGAACATCGTCAATGCACCTTCCATAGATTCGACAAGTGTCTGGATCTCTTTTGGAATGATACGACACCATTCCTCCACGAGAAATTCCATCATTTGGTGTTTTGTTGATGGAGATGGAAAGACGGTCTCATGTTGCCACTCCAGAATCAACTGGGTTGAGATCTGGTGACTGAGACACGCAGACACACCCTATAGCCAAAATAATGGGCAACTGGGCATTTTTATTCGTGACCCCTAAGCATGATGGGATGTTTTCATTGCTTAATTAACTCAGGTACCACACCTGTGTGGAAACACCTGCTTTCAATATTCTTTGTGTCCCTCATTTACTCAAGTGTTTCCTTTATTTTGGCAGTTACCCGCTTTTCAAATGATGTCAACGAATCTCATATGGAGAGACATTAACACCTGAGTACCCTACACAAGGTGTTAACACGGGTGCTTTCACAGGTCACATTTAGAAAGCCAAATGTAATCGGGCATGTTAAGTCAAAGGTGCTAATAGGTGCAGGATACAGCCTTGTTGACAGCAGGCAGGCAGAATGGATCGTGTCTCAGTGAATATGTTATGAAATGGCTCCTCAGCCTGTTCATTATCAGGGTAGTCAGACAGGCAGGTATTTGTTTGCTCATTGACAGAAACAACTTGTCCCTCACACTTAAGATACTCTTGTGTTCTGTTAGGAAATCGCAGAAAGTGTTCTGTGATGCAAGCTCGTGATTTCTTGTCTCTGACTTTTCTCCATTTATCATCGAGGCATCATCTATTTGCCTGCCAGACACGTTCACGTAGGGTGTTCAACCACTCTGACCAGAGTGATGAAATTTCACTTCCTTACGCTATAAAATACACTTAACATTTCACAGAGTTACCCTTGTTTTTTCAAATGAATATAAAAGCATATTCTAAAATACGGAAATACTACATGCATTGTCTCATGGCTCATCACGTATTCCTTGTCTGGACAAAAACATGATATGCTTAATCCTTGAAATTCTCTCACATGACGCTGTCACTAGTTTGACAAGGTACATGCACCATATTCAGTCCAAGGCTGAGTGGGGAAAAAATTAGAAACCGACTCTCCGATATCGGTTTATCAATGCTAGGACAAATAGTCGGGGAGAGAAGGTGAAAGGATTGGAAAACAAGACAATATACCGTGAGAAATTGAGTGCACAGATAATATTGAGTGATGGCACCCACATAGGAAACCTGTCTAGGATGCCTTTTCATCCCTTTTGCCCTGTGGAAAGGAATTAAAGCTGAGACAATATGGCTGTGCATTTTACTTTTCAATTAGAGACGGCGCTGAGACTTGGAGTTTCCAGACTAAACGTTGTAGCACTTTTTTTAGGCCATTCACCACCGAGGCTGTGATCAATAAGTCATCAGCTACAGCAGCGCACAAAAACAAAGAGGCAATCATCTGTGAATGAAGCAGTACAGAGCAGCGCTACATTTTTGCAAGAACTCTACTGCCACAACAATCTCATCCAGTGCGCACTCTCACCACCGCGTGTGCAAACGCCGAGAAACGTCTGTTGGCTATATGAAAGCTATCCAGTAAAAGGCGATCTAGTAAAACACAAACATTTCGAAGATGTATTTTTGATTTGGTGAAATGGCTGCTGGCTTTATTATGATCATGTATTTTCGTTTTATCAACAAAAACAGACCACTTGACTTTTTCCACATTTTGTTACATTACAAGCTTGTTCTTAAATGGATTAAATAAAAACAGTTCCTCATCAATCTACATAATGAAAAAGTGAAAAGAAATGTTTTTAGAAGTATTCACACCCTTGACTGGAGTCCACCTGTGGTAAATTCAATTGATTGGACATGACTTGGAAAGAATTATACTGATTTCTGCTTATATCACGCTATACCACAAACAAAGTTAAAATGCAGAGACTCAGACCATTGATTGCTTTTGAAGTGACAGGTTGGCGTGAAATCTGTAACCCATCTCAGCTGTATCAGCACCATGGACAGCGCCCAACACAGTAAAGCAAGTCATGTCATAACATTGAAAGTCAATATATATAAAAAAATATTTAAAAAAATAAAAACAGTTCTTAACAGGGCATGTTTTTTTTTTACCCTCGCAGGTGTCGTCTTGTCTATATAGTGTCCCACAGTTGACAGTGCATATCAGAAAAAAAACAAGCCACGAGGTCGAAGGAATTGTCCGTAGAGCTCTGAGACAGGATTGTGTCGAGGCACAGATCTAGGGAAGTGTACCAAAAAATGTCTGCAGCATTCCATAATTAAATGGAAGAAGTTTGGAACCACCAAGACTCCTCCAAGAGCTGGCCGCCCGTACAACTGAGCAATAGGGGAAGAAGGGCCTTGGTCAGGAGGTGACAAAGAACCCGATGGTCACTATGACAGAGCTCCAGAGTTCCTCTGTGGAGATGGTTTTCCTTCTGGAAGGTTCTTACATCTCTGCAGCACATGCCCAATCAGGCCTTTATGGTATAGTGGCCAGACGGAAGCCACTCCTCAGTAAAAGGCACATGACAGCCAGCTTGGAGTTTGCCAAAAGGCACCTAAAGGACTCTTAGACCATGAGAAACAAGATTCTCTGGTCTGATGAAATCAAGATTGAACGTTCTGGCCTGAATACCAAGTTCCATGTTGGGAGGAAACCTGGCACCATCCCTACGGTGAAGCATGGTGGTGACAGCATCATGCTGTGGGGATGTTTTTCAGCGGCAGGGACTTGGAGACTAGTTTGTAGCAAGGAAAAAAGAACAGAGCATAGTTCAGAGAGATCCTTGATGAAAACCTGCTCCAGAGTGCTCAGGACCTTAGACTGGGGCGAAGGTTCACCTTCCAACAGGACAACAAACCTAAGCACACAGCCAAGACAACGCAGGAGTTTCTGAATGTCCTTGAATGGCCCAGCCAGAGCCCAGACTTGAACACGATCTAACATCTCTGGAGGGAACTGAAAGTAGCTGTGCAGCGACGCTTCCCATCCTACCTGACAGATCTTGAGAGGATCTGCAGAGAAGAACAGGAGATACTACCAACGTAGGTGTGCCAAGCTTGTAGCGTCACACCCAAGAACACTCGAGGCTGTAATCGCTACCAAAGGTGCGTCAACAAAGTACTGAGCAAAGGTTCTGAATACTTTTGTAAATGTGATATTTCAGTTGTTTTATTCATTTTAGAATAAGGATCTCCCCGGGAATGTAGAATGTATGCAAACTGTCAAAAAGGGCTAAATGGCATATATTATTATATTATTATTATTATTATATATTAGAATAAGGATCTAATGTGGAAAAAGTCAAGGGGTCTGAATACTTTTCGAACGCACTGTATGTAAAGGCCATATCTACCATCTAAAAATAGAAGTGAATGTTCTGTAAGCTTAATTCTAATTAATCATCAGAACACAATAAGAAGCCCATCGACAGGGGTGTAAGTACTTAAAAATACTTGGAAGTACAACTTCAATAGTTTGTTGGATTATTTGTACTTTACTTTACTAATGATATTTTTGACTACTTTTACTTTTTCTCCACTACATTCCTAAAGAAAATAAAGTACTTTCTACTTCATACATTTCCCCTGACACCCAAAAGTGCTGATTACTTTTTGAATGCTTAGCAGGACAGGAAAAATGTTCACAGACTTAAAGAGAAAATCCTAGGTCATCTCTACTGCACCTAAACTGGCGGACTCACTAGACACAAAGGCTTTGTTTGTAAATTGTCTGAGTGTTGGAGTGTGCCCCTGGCTATCCGTATTTTTTTAAGAACATTGTGCTGTCTGGCTTGCTTAATATAAGGATTAAGGGGGGAGGGGGTACAGCAGCCCAAACGGTTGAAAACCCTGGGCCTGCTGCATCTAGGACCTGAAGGATGAAAAGAGTGTCATGTAGAAAACAAGAGCAAAAACCAGGGGACTGCACAAATATGCACTCAATGGAAGAACCAACTTAGGCGCACTGTTCGGGCCCCGTGAGACAGTGGACAAGACCCTACAGAGCACCAAGGCGAGTGCCCACGGCGCCCTCGAATGTGCCAATGTGCTTAGGGAACGGGTCAGGGCAATGAGAGATGACCGCGTTGTGGAGGAGATAATGGCCAAAGTTCGTAATAAAATACAATTGAATTCAATGAATGACACACATACACCACACAAGGATAAAAAACATGCAAGACAAACACTACCGTTCAAAAGTTTGGGGTCACTTAGAAATGTTCTTGTTTTCGAAAGAAAAGCTCATTTTTTGTTCATTAAAATAACATCAAATTGATCATAAATGTATTTATTTATTTATTTCACCTTTATTTAACCAGGTAGGCAAGTTGAGAACAAGTTCTCATTTACAATTGCGACCTGGCCAAGATAAAGCAAAGCAGTTCGACAGATACAATGACACAGAGTTACACATGGAGTAAAACAAACATACAGTCAATAATACTGTATAAACAAGTCTATATACAATGTGAGCAAATGAGGTGAGAAGGGAGGTAAAGGCAAAAAAGGCCATGGTGGCAAAGTAAATACAATATAGCAAGTAAAACACTGGAATGGTAGTTTTGCAATGGAAGAATGTGCAAAGTAGACATAAAAATAATGGGGTGCAAAGGAGCAAAATAAATAAATAAATAAATAAAATACAGTTGGGAAAGAGGTAGTTGCTTGGGCTAAATTATAGGTGGGCTATGTACAGGTGCAGTAATCTGTAAGATGCTCTGACAGTTGGTGCTTAAAGCTAGTGAGGGATAAGTCTTTCCAGTTTCAGAGATTTTTGCAGTTCGTTCCAGTCACTGGCAGCAGAGAACTGGAAGGAGAGGCGGCCAAAGAAAGAATTGGTTTTGGGGGTGACCAGAGAGATATACCTGCTGGAGCGTGTGCTACAGGTGGGAGATGCTATGGTGACCAGCGAGCTGAGATAAGGGGGGACTTTACCTAGCAGGGTCTTGTAGATGACATGGAGCCAGTGGGTTTGGCGACGAGTATGAAGCGAGGGCCAGCCAACGAGAGCGTACAGGTCACAATGGTGGGTAGTATATGGGGCTTTGGTGACAAAACTGATTGCACTGTGATAGACTGCATCCAATTTGTTGAGTAGGGTATTGGAGGCTATTTTGTAAATGACATCGCCAAAGTCGAGGATTGGTAGGATGGTCAGTTTTACAAGGGTATGTTTGGCAGCATGAGTGAAGGATGCTTTGTTGCGAAATAGGAAGCCAATTCTAGATTTAACTTTGGATTGGAGATGTTTGATATGGGTCTGGAAGGAGAGTTTACAGTCTAACCAGACACCTAAGTATTTGTAGTTGTCCACGTATTCTAAGTCAGAGCCGTCCAGAGTAGTGATGTTGGACAGGCGGGTAGGTGCAGGTAGCGATCGGTTGAAGAGCATGGATTTAGTTTTACTTGTATTTAAGAGCAATTGGAGGCCACGGAAGGAGAGTTGTATGGCATTGAAGCTTGCCTGGAGGGTTGTTAACACAGTGTCCAAAGAAGGGCCGGAAGTATACAGAATGGTGTCGTCTGCGTAGAGGTGGATCAGGGACTCACCAGCAGCAAGAGCGACCTCATTGATGTATACAGAGAAGAGAGTCGGTCCAAGAATTGAACCCTGTGGCACCCCCATAGAGACTGCCAGAGGTCCGGACAGCAGACCATCCGATTTGACACACTGAACTCTATCAGAGAAGTAGTTGGTGAACCAGGCGAGGCAATCATTTGAGAAACCAAGGCTGTCGAGTCTGCCGATGAGGATGTGGTGGTTGACAGAATCGAAAGCATTGGCCAGATCAATGAATACGGCTGCACAGTAATGTTTCTTATCGATGGCGGTTAAGATATCGTTTAGGACCTTGAGCGTGGCTGAGGTGCACCCATGACCAGCTCTGAAACCAGATTGCATAGCAGAGAGGGTATGGTTAGATTCGAAATGGTCGGTAATCTGTTTGTTGACTTGGCTTTCGAAGACCTTAGAAAGGCATGGTAGGATAGATATAGGTCTGTAGCAGTTTGGGTCAAGAGTGTCCCCCCCTTTGAAGAGGGGGATGACTGCAGCTGCTTTCCAATCTTTGGGAATCTCAGACGACACGAAAGAGAGGTTGAACAGGCTAGTAATAGTGGTGGCAACAATTTCGGCAAATAATTTTAGAAAGAAAGGGTCCAGATTGTCTAGCCCGGCTGATTTGTAGGGGTCCAGATTTTTCAGCTCTTTCAGAACATCAGCAGAATGGATTTGGGAGAAGGAGAAATGGGGAAGGCTTGGGCGAGTTGCTGTTGGGGGTGCAGTGCTGTTGACCGGGGTAGGAGTAGCCAGGTGGAAAGCATGGCCAGCCGTAGAAAAATGCTTATTGAAATTCTCAATTATGGTGGATTTATCAGTGGTGACAGTGTTTCCTATCTTCAGTGCAGTGGGCAGCTGGGAGGAGGTGTTCTTATTCTCCATGGACTTTACAGTGTCCCAGAACTTTTTTGAGTTAGTGTTGCAGGAAGCAAATTTCTGCTTGAAAAAGCTAGCCTTGGCTTTTCTAACTGCCTGTGTATAACGGTTTCTAGCTTCCCTGAATAGCTGCATATCACGGGGGCTGATCGATGCTAATGCAGAACGCCATAGGATGTTTAAATACAGTGTAGACATTGTTAATGTTGTAAATGACTATTGTAGCTGGAAATGGCAGATTGGTTATGGACTATCTACATAGGCGTACAGAGGCTCGTTATCAGCAACCATCCCTCCTGTGTTCCAATGGACCGTTGTGTTAGCTAATCCAAGTTTATCATTTTCAAAGGCTAAATGATCATTGGAAACCCCTTTTGCAATTACAGCTGAAGTCAGAAGTTAACATTCACTTAGGTTGGAGTCATTAAAACTCGTTTTTCAACCACTCCAAAAAAAAATCTTGTTGACAAACTATAGTTTTGGCAAGTCGGTTAGGACATCTACTTTGTGCGTGACACAAGTCATTTTTCCAGCAATTGTTTATAAACAGATTATTTAACTTCTAATTCACTGTATCACAATTCCAGTGGGTCAGAAGATTACATCCACTAAGTTGAATGTGCCTTTTAACAGCTTGGAAATTCCCGAATATGAAGTCATGGCTTTAGAAGATTCTGATAGGCTAATTGACATAATTTGAGTCAATTGGAGGTGTACCTGTTGATGTATTTCAAGGCCTACCTTCAAACTCAGTACCTCTTTGCTTGACATCATGGGAAACTCAAAAGAAATCAACCAAGACCTCAGAAAAAAATTGTAGTCCTCCACAAGTCTGGTTCATCCTTGGGGGCAAATGCCTGAACCACGTTCATCTGTACAAACAATAGTACACAAGTATAAACACCATGGGACATTTAACATATTACATTTAAGTCATTTAGCAGACGCTCTTATCCAGAGCGACTTACAAATTGGTGCATTCACCTTATGACATCCAGTGGAACAACCACTTTACAATAGTGCATCTAAATATTTTAAGGGGGGGGGGGGTGAGAAGGATTACTTTATCCTATCCTAGGTATTCCTTAAAGAGGTGGGGTTTCAGGTGTCTCCGGAAGGTGGTGATTGACTCCGCTGTCCTGGCGTCGTGAGGGAGTTTGTTCCACCACTGGGGAGCCAGAGCAGCGAACAGTTTTGACTGAGCTGAGCGGGAACTGTACTTCCTCAGTGGTAGGGAGGCGAGCAGGCCAGAGGTGGATGAACACAGTGCCCTTATTTGGGTGTAGGGCCTGATCAGAGCCTGGAGGTACTGAGGTGCCGTTCCCCTCACAGCTCCGTAGGCAAGCACCATGGTCTTGTAGCGGATGCGAGCTTCAACTGGAAGCCAGTGGAGAGAGCGGAGGAGCGGGGTGACGTGAGAGAACTTGGGAAGGTTGAACACTAGACGGGCTGCGGCGTTCTGGATGAGTTGTAGGGGTTTAATGGCACAGGCAGGGAGCCCAGCCAACAGCGAGTTGCAGTAATCCAGACGGGAGATGACAAGTGCCTGGATTAGGACCTGCGCCGCTTCCTGTGTGAGGCAGGGTCGTACTCTGCGGATGTTGTAGAGCATGAACCTACAGGAACGGGCCACCGCCTTGATGTTACGGGCAGTCCTTCCCCGGACCACACAGCCGTTATAGCACTCAGGAAGGAGATGCATTCTATCTCCTAGAGATGGTGCGAAAAGTGCAAATCAATCCCAGAACAACAGCAAAGGACCTTGTGAAGATGTTGGAGGAAACAGGTACAAAATGATCTATATCCACGAGTCCTATATCGACATAACCTGAAAGGCCGCTCAGCAAGGAAGAAGCCACTGCTCCAAAACCGCCATAAAAAAAAGCCAGACAATGGTTTGCAACTGCACAAGGGGACAAAGATCATACGTTTGGGAGAAATGTCCTCTGGTCTGATGAAACAAAATATAACTTTTTGGCCATAATGACCATTGTTATGTTCGGAGGAAAAAGGGGGAGGCTTGCAAGCCAAAGGACACCATCCGTGAAGCACAGGGTTCTCTGCATTATGTTGTGGGGGTGCTTTGCTGCACGAGGGACTGGTGCACTTCACAAAATAGATGACATCATGAGGATGGAAAACTATGTGTATATTGAAGCAACATCTCAAGACATCAGTCAGGAAGTTAAAGCTTGGTCGTAAATGGGTCTTCCAAATGGACAATGACTTCAGGCATACTTCCAAAGTTGAGGCAAAATTGCTTAAGGACAACAAAGTCGAGGTATTGGAGTGGCCATCACAGAGCACTAACCTCAATCCCATAGAAAATGTGTGGGCAGAACTGAAAAAGCTTGTGCGAGCAAGGAGGCCTACAAATCTGACTCAGTTACACCATCTCTGTCAGGAAAGATGGGCCAAAATTCACCCAACTTATTCTGGGAAGCTTGTGGAAGGCACCCAAAACATTTGACCCAAATTAAACAATTTAAGGGCAATGCTACCAAATACTAATTGAGTGTATGTAAACTTCTGACCCACTGGGAATGTGATGACAGAAATAAAAGCTGAAACTAATCATTCTCTCTACTATTATTCTGACATTTCACATTCTTACAATAAAGTGGTGATCCTAACTGACCTAATTCAGGGAATATTTACTAGGATTAAATGTCAGGATTTGTGACAAACTGAGTTTAATGTATAGTTAGTTTTATGTATTTGGCTATGGTGTACATAAACTTCTGACTTCAACTGTATTTAAACTCAGCTGAAAACTGTG
>NC_060188.1:42373336-42473336 GCF_021184085.1 Oncorhynchus gorbuscha | reverse complement strand
AAAATAGAGAAAATCAGAACGGGGGCAAATACTTTTTCACTGCACTTTATATGAAGTATTTATCGTATAGTGCAGCACTAGAAGTCAACTACTTTTCTCCTTCCCCCCTTCTGACATCCAGGTGGCGACACGCATCTCTGCATACCAGGCAGGTATATCAGCCCAGCTTGGATGAGCAGCAAGAGGAACTGCCCCTCCCTAACTTCAGGCTATGCTTAAAGCATGGTTGACTTTTTGCTGACTTTGCTGAAAGGTACCTTGTTGAGGAAAAATGTACTTACCTATGACTTAGGCATGTTTTTGTTGTCCCACCTAGCTATCTTAAGATACACATTACTGAATAACACTGAATAATATACATCATTCTATATGGTTGGTTTGTAGACGGAAATGCTGAATTTGTGTTTCTTCCCTAATGGTATGAGTCACACAGAACCACAAGCCCACAGCCAATCACTATCACTTCCTCCTCGTTCTTGCTTCACTATGCAGCAGAGAGAGACATCAGAAATGACGGTTACAGCAGCCACCATGTGAATCAACCATCTACCAGAACAGAACAGGCCGCACTTCCTCTTCTGTCACTACAAAACTGACACATTCACACGCGTAGACTCTATATATCCTGTGAGTGTGTTTAACTACATCCCTATGGTTCACTACCATCTCTATTGAAAGGCTACAGCAAGGTTACAATGATGAGTCATGTGCAACAGTATGGTAATACTATTATTGCTCATAGTGGGTATGTGGTACATGGTGCTTTTTACGGCAATTTATTTGACAGACATTGCAATTCTATACCATCCTGACCTTCCTTGTTTCAGTTGCTGTGTTAGTATTAGGCTGGAACTCTGTCGCTGTCCGATATCTATCTCTGGTGGGGGGTTTTCAGCCTTGATGAGGGTGAATTATACTGGCAGGCAGTTGTGGAAAAAGTACCCAATTGTCATACTTGAGTAAAATTCTAAAAGTATTTGGTTCTAAATGTACTGAAGTATCAAAAGTAAATGTAATTGCTCAAATATACTTAAGAATCAAAAGTATAAATCATTTAAAATTCCTTATGGTAAGCAAAGCAGACAACACCATTTTCTTGTTTTTTTAAATTATTTACAGCTCGACAGGGCCACGCACCAACTCTCAGACATAATTTACAAACGATGCATTTTTGTTTCGTGAGTCCGTCAGATCAGAGGCAGTAGGGATGACCACATGTTCTCGTGACGAGTGGACCATTTTCCTGTCCTGCTAAGCATTCAAAATGTATCGAGTACTTTTGGGTGTCAAGGAAAATGTAGGGAGTCAAAAGTTGTTTATTTTCTTTAGGAATGTAGTGGAGTAAAAGTAAAAGTTGTCAAAAATATAAATAGTAAAGTAAAATACAGATACTCCCCAAAATATTTATGCAGTACTTTAAAATATTTCAACTTAACCCCAAATATTTCAACTTAACCCTTTATGCCACTGCTGCCAGGTAGATCTAAGAGCAGAGGTACACCTGCCATTATACACACATACTAAGCATGAAAACCCACAGACGAACAGGAAAGGCCAGAATAAATCACAAGGATATGGATTGCCTACGATGTAAAGTGTTTACAAAAACCTGAGAGAGACTTTATAGGCCTAGTAGTGTAATGAGAGAAACATTCTGATCTAACCCTTATCTGAACCTTTCCAATGAAACACATTGTAGGCTATGTTGAGGTAGCATGGTTGTGATGTGTCCCAGTCTGTTCGGCACCAGAGTTGAGGCCTGATGAGCACTAAGCGGTAACAGAACATAACCTGCTGTATGTTCGGCTACCTGTCCTATGGTGACCAGACGATGCTCGGGTATCTGAGGAAGGCTAAATGCTGTCCAGGTGGAATACAGAAGTCAAATACCCAATCAATCTTCGAGAAAGTCATGACACCAGTTGGAGAGTAAGAACACTTGGTTGTAAACCAGGGGGATAACAGTTTTAGACCCTTCCATTGTTGATGGCAGCCCATCACCAGATTGCACCTGTCTCATTGTTAGAGGTTTAGCCTATCCTCTCATCCAAGAGGGAGTGTCCCTTCTCTGCACTCTTTGTCCTATAGTGACCTGCCCCTATGCTAGGCTAGCAGAGGATCACTCACACACAGCTCAGAGCCAGCTATCTTTAGCCTGGGAAGAGTACTACTGGGCAGAGGACAGTGGAAGAGCTGCTCAGGCAACCCACCACATCGTCATCATCAACAATAATTACCTTGATCAGATGGACCAATCACATAAGTCGTCTAACACAGCCTAATTTGGGTCATTAGGGACACAGTGAGCTCATGATATTTCTGGTTGGAGGGGTACACAGACAGAAAGATATACACTGAGTATACCAATATATAATAATATAATATAATAATAATAATAATAATACCAAACATTAGGAACACCAGTGGTGTAGAGTACTTAAGCCAAAATACTTTAAAGTACTACTTAAGTAGTTTTTTGAGGGGTATATGTACTTTACTTAATAATTTATACTTTTGACAACATTTACTTTTACCACTACATTCCTAAAGAAAATAATGTACTTTTTACTCCATACGTTTTCCCTGAAACCCAAAAGCACTTGTTACATTTAGAATCCTTAGCAGGACAGGAACATGGTCAAATTCATGCACATATCAAGATAACACCTGGTCATCACTAAACACAAATGCATCATTTGTAAAAGATGTCTGAGTGTGTGCCCCTGGCTACACGTACATTTTCTAAACAAGAAAATGGTGCCATCTGCTTTGCCTAACAAGGAATTTGAAATGATGTATACTTTTACTTTTGATACTGAAGTATATTTTTGAAATTACATTTACTTTTAATTCTTAAGCATATTTAGAACCAAAAACTTTCAGACTTTTACTCAAGTAGCATTTTACTGGGTGACTCACTTTTACTTGAGTCATTTTCTATTAAGGTATCTACTGTATACTTTTACTCAAGTATGACAACTGGGAACTTTTTCCAGCGCTGATTTTCCAAGATGTACTGTTTCTTTCCATATGTAGGCCTACTGTGTCTGTTCTGAATCCTTGGATACTGTACATGTAACCTACCGGTAGCGTAAGGGTTGGGAACGGAAGCTATTGGCTGACCACACTAACCTCAGAGGCCTGAGTCCCGCCCCCTCTCCCCATCTGCAGAGCGTCACCAGCAATTAGGCTATTCTGCCATGAGATTATGGCCTATTAGTACAGAGACGGATGCACAGAAGTAACCCCCAACCCCACCCCCCTACCCCCCGGCTCTGACGTTTCTATTTAAAGTCACCTCGCTCTCTCTTCTCTGTCTGTCTGTCTGTCTGTCTGTCTGTCTGTCTGTCTGTCTGTCTGTCTGTCTGTCTGTCTGTCTGTCTGTCTGTCTGTCTGTCTGTCTGTCTGTCTGTCTGTCTGTCTGTCTGTCTGTCTGTCTGTCTGTCTGTCTGTCTGTCTCTCTCTCTCTCTCTCTCTCTCTCTCTCTCTCTCTCTCTCTCTCTCTCTCTCTCTCTCTCTCTCTCTCTCTCTCTCTCTCTCTAGCTGTGCGACCATCCAGCCATTTTATCTCAACCGTGTCACCTCCGCAATCCCACAGTCACATTAAGCCCATGTTCTATGCGTGCTGCGCACATCCACGCACTCCGTGTGAGTGCAATGACAGAGTTCTAGGCTAACGACACATGGATAATCTCGTTGATTAAGACAAAGGCAAGTGTGGAGGGTGCTTTAAAAGGGGTTAGGGTTCAACATCAATGCTCAGGAAAGCAGCTGCATTAATAAGGAAGCAAGGCACACTAAACTCTGGTAGTGAAGACTTGCAAGGCAGTGCAGTAACCCGTCAGTCTGTCTGTCTGGGCACCCGGGCAGATCTTACTTTGCCCTCTGCAAACCTTTGATTACCTCCCACCTCTGGGAGATTATGCTCAGCAAGGGAAGCGAGGGGGGAAAAGGAGAAGCGCATTTGGCCTAGTTTGTGCCTGGCTGGCCACCGTATCACACCACCTTCAGCAGACGTTCCAGCTATTCTATCTCGCTCCCCCTCCCCTCCCTTTCTCTCTCCTCCGCCCTCCCTAAAGCCAGCAAATGATAAATATTGTATGTACCATACACACACACATGGAGACCTCAGCACAAAAACAACCACACACATGCAAGTTTAAAAGCTAACATTTGAATTTTTTTTTCAATTGAACTTTTATTTAACTAAGCAGTCAGTTAAGAACAAATTCTTACTTACAATGACAGCCTACCCCGGCTAAACCCTCCACTAACCCGGATGACGCCGGGTCAATTGTGCGCCGCGCTATGGGACTCATGGCCGGTTGTGATACAGCCCAGGATCGAACTCGGGTCTGTAGTGACGCCTCTAGCACTGCGATGCAGTGCCTTAGACCGCTGTACCACTCAGGATACCAAAACAGACACGTACGTACAGTGCAGACTCAATTAAACACATTAATATACAAACATACAGGATTGAGTCATACAGTGAGCAGATCAATGAGTCATTTTAAAAGAGATGGGGGATGTCAGGCAATGGGGTTTTAGTTAATGGTCCAATGCAGTAGTTTTTATCTAAAGATCAAATTGTTTCTTGGTAACAATTAACTACCTTTACTCTAATTTTCTTTTTCAATTAAAATGGTCAAAAAGAAACAACAATAGCTTCTTAGCAAAGAGTCATTTCTCAAGCAAGAATTTAGCTATGACTGTCTTTGAGTGGTCGGAGCGGGGGAAAACTAGCTGTTATTGGCAGAGAGGTTTGGAACTCTCTTTCTTATTGGTCTGTTAACTAATTGACCGCCTAGTGATGTCACCCAGGCAGGCTAAAACTCCATCCCACCAAAACAGGATGAAAATTCAGGCCGTCTTTTCAAACAGCTCTTCACCATTTTCACAATTTCATGGTATTACTCCAACTTCATAGTGTTGAAATATATATAATACACAAGAAAATCACGTTTTTTGAGTGCCTTTAAGACTGATCTAAAGATACCTAGTAAAACATGCGTGGCATCAGGAGAGGACGTAACCCTTGTTCAGCACTTTCCATTTTGCCACATTAAAAGCAATGGGAATGCTTGGGATGCTGGAAGATCCACACCATCCACCCTTACTCTTCATAACACTCACAACTGTCTAAGTGAGGCAACATCCATTAATACGATTAATGCGATGGATCATATGAGATTCCAGCATGTAAATATCATAGAATTTCCTCTCTTTAAACTTGGAATGCACTTACATACTGTAAACATGAACCTGTAAATGAACACCTCACATATGTACAGTAGCATAGCCTACTGTACAGGGGCCAAAATCTAGCTGATAGGGTAATGGTCAAAGGTTTTATGCTTGATATTATCCACACTCTTCTCATGCAATGTTTCTAAATGACAGGGACAACACTAAACTACCACTGGTATAGTATAACTTTCACTAAATAGGCTATAGCCTAGCTAGGTTCCATGACGACGTTAAAAAGTCATTCAATTGTAGGCTGATTTACAAATGTAGTCTACAATGTTCAGAAAAATACTGCATTTTTTGGCCAAACTTTTCAACTGAGAAGCACTCATATATACTTTCTCAGTCTGTAACTCTGTCATGGGTGGAGCATGTGGGTCATCCTCTGAATTATTAAGAGGGGGAAAATGATAGGTTTACCTGTTAGTCCATGAGCCAGGGGGGGGGGTTGGTCAATCTCACTAGGGGTGACGATGTCTCATCTCTCATTCATCCCTCCATCCCATTCATTTCTCCCATAGGAATTTGACCCAAATCACGAAACATTTCAGTATACAACAAGTTATTGCTCACTTATACCCTTTAATAATATATATTTTGGAAAGATAGCTATCCATCAGACACATTTCTCTTAATGTTCAGGTCAACAGAACTTTGACCATCGGCCTCTTAGGGTACATATCAGAATGACCTGTATAAATTGCTTTAAAAAGGAAACCTGTAAATATTTGACACGTGGTTCTGAAAGGTCATGAAATGACCTTTCAAATGATGTATAACATAACCAACGTTGGAAGCATCAGCTGCTAGAAGGTCGCCATCAACATTAGACATCAACATCAACATTATTGTGCCATCAACATTAGAATGTTGGAAACTTAGACTTAATGTAATGGGGCAGCTATGTTTTTGGATTCTAACTTTGGTGATAGAGGCACCAAATTACACACACACACACACACACACACACACACACACACACACACACACACACACACACACACACACACACACACACACACACACACACACACACACACACACACACACACACACACACACACACACACACACACACACACACACACACACACACACACACACACAGCTAGAACAGGGTTTTAAAAATCTCACAGAATTCAACCCCACAGAAGCATTTTTTGTTTGTTTGTTAATAGACCAATAAGAAAGAGTGTTCCAAACCTCTCTGCCAATAACAGCTGGTTTTCAGTTTCCCCTCTCCACTCAGACCACTCCCAGACAGTCATAGCAAAGTTTCTGCTTGAGAAATTGCCCTTTGCTAAGAAGCAAAATATTTTCTTTTTGACCGTTTTAATCTAAAACAATCACATTAAGGTACTTAAATGTCACCAAGAAATGATTCGATATGGTGATTAAAAGGGCTACATTTGACCTTTAAAGTGTTCATAGTGATGTAGAATACACACCCAAATGAGCCATGTGTGTCAGATCTATAATGAAGTGAAACTATTCACAGAATTGCGTTACGAATGTGCCCAAAAGCTGTCCCAATCGCTCATTTCTGAAGGTGTTATGATCAAGAATTGCAATATTTCATCTTCGAGCATGTGAAATGGATATATACGTGTGAATAGTCATGGAAGTCAGCGGATTAAAATGATATAAATGTTATTGTATTAACTGTTTTCATAAAACATTACAATTAAATAATCTACAGGAACGCCAATGAGTTTTCGCTTGACGATGAAAACAGCAAACCATTCCACAGTGTTAATCTAAATGAAGATCTGTTACTAGAATACTAAAAGTAATATAATTGGCCTGAAAAGGCCCAAAATGTGATTTTACGACAATATAATGGAATGTCAGGGGCAGGTTTATAGTCTTCATAATGAAAACCACTACAAGGATAACATTGTATATCGTTTTTATCAGTCACATCAATGACTATATGTAGATATCCATTTTACATGTTTGAAAGTGACATATTGCAATTACTGATCATAACATTTTCCAAAATCAGCGATTTGGACAGCTTGTGTTAACACAATTATATCTGGCACACCTGGCTCATTTGGATGTGTATTTTACATTACTATGAACATTTGAAGATATTTTGGGGCTACAATAAAATACTACAATTATATTTCATTCAGGTATGGTCATGCAAAATTGTCCAATAAGATCCCATTGAGTTGTTTGGTGGCCATATTGGAAAAAAAGTTTGTGTAGGGTTAGTGTGTGTGTGTGTGTGTGTGTGTGTGTGTGTGTGTGTGTGTGTGTGTGTGTGTGTGTGTGTGTGTGTGTGTGTGTGTGTGTGTGTGTGTGTGTGTGTGTGTGTGTGTGTGTGTGTGTGTGTGTGTGTGTGTGTGTGTGTGTGTGTGTGTGTGTGTGTGCAATTTGGTGCCTCTATCACCCAATTACATGGAATTCTATGGCCAAGCTTCCAACATTCTCATTTCAATGGCACAATATGGGCTGTTTAAACAACAGTTGTATCTGGTGCTTTTTATAATTTGAAAGGTAATTTCAAGATCTTTCAGAACCACTTGCCAAACAAAGTTTCAAATGTGTCAGGGTTTCCTTTGTAAAGCAATTTGTACAGGTCATTCTGAAATGTACCCTAGAGGTCAAAGGTCAGAGTTCTGTTGACCTGAACATTAAGAGAAATGTGTCTGATGGATAGCTATCTTTCCAAATATATATGATTAAAGGGTATAACTGAGCAATAACTTGTTGTATATTGACCTTGTTTGTCAAAGGGTAAAATCCCTATGGGGAAAAATAATAGGATGGAGGGATGAAAGAAAGAGTGATAACACGGAGAAAGCTGCTATTGCACATTTTCCAACTCTAGGGACATAGACCTTCAAAAAAGTTACTATGAGACATCGTCGCCCTAAGTGAGCACAATAGACCAAATCCGGGGGGTTTGGCTCATGGAGTATGTTTAGTAGCCTACCTCAGATGTTAAAACAATGCATTACGCATGACGATGACTTTTGACAGCGCACAATGGCGGTAAAGCAAATTTTGACAACACAACAGTTTAACGGGCCCTAGGCTATTGTATCTTTTGCAGTCGAGGTTACTATAGATCAAACATGCTGATATGTGGAATATGTGCCTAATGTTGATTAATATAAAACGTTTTTTACATTTTCCCATTTTCCCCCACACCCCTGACTGGCGGAATAAAATAGTGTTCTACAGAGCCTTACCCAAGAAACTGCTAATGCGCTCGAGCTGGCTGCAGTGATTCAGGACCCCTCACCCCTGGACAGCTCCTACCAATCAGACATGCCCTCTTCAGCGGGTGAAATCGCACGTAATATAATAATAATAATATATGCCATTTAGCAGACGCTTTTATCCAAAGCGACTTACAGTCATGTGTGCATACATTCTACGTATGGGTGGTCCCGGGGATCGAACCCACTACACTGGCGTTACAAGCGCCATGCTCTACCAACTGAGCTACAGAAGGACCACGTCACACTACCCACTATGGCGTGGGTAGATTCTGAAGACATCCATCGGCAACCACTATGCCACGTTGCTATATAGGCAATTGTTTAGCTAAATGTATATTTTTGTTGATCTAGCTAGCTACGTGTTATCCGGCTGTCTGAGAATAGCCTACATTTACGCCAATGCATGTTAGCAGCTGTCACTGAGCCATTGGCAAGCGATATACAGTTGCTAAATGGTTGAGAGATTAGCTTTTTCATTTACGTGTTTCCGGTTTAGGCATATACCCAACAGTATCTTGCACGACCTTAATAACCTGCAGAGAAGAATTTCTCACACTGTGGAATAATTTAGCATACAAATACCGGAAATGTAAATAACTCGCTGAAACACAAAATATATATATGTTCAGAAAAAAACTGTATCGACCCAGTGGTCCTATACACATTGGTTATTGCATTATGTTGCGCTATGCGCTTTCCGAAGCTATGCCATATGCCTGTAATTACAAGGCCCGTTTAGAATAAAATCGCTATTCCGTGAAAATGTCTCAACAACTGGTTATTATTATAATTTACATCAAATAGGTTATGCTATAATTGTGCACTAACTGTCAGGCCGTCAGATACACACATACAGATAACCTTTCCCAGCTCATTCCGTGTAGGCCGGACGCGAATAAATGTATCCTGAAAATGTATCATCCAGGCCGCTCTATAGGCTATTCTAAATATGGAAGCGGCACCTGTAAAAAAAAAACTCATCCTATTCTATATGAATTCTAAATCAATAACATGTCTCACAATTTCAGAGAGGCTGCGCCCATACAATACATGGCACTTGCTATTCTATGGTAAGCACAACAAATGAAAATATATGAAACTCACCTAATATTATCCAGACAGACCCAGAGACCAGAACGAAGGAAAGCATGTCTTTCTCATTGAGTTTACGGTCGCAGCACACAGCCCGGTGCAAGAGCCTAAAACTGCAGCATCGACTGCAGTAACTCGCCGACAATCTGGGAGATTATAACATTCACGGAGTAATAGCCTACTAGTCTATTTACTGCTAGCCAGTCAATTCAGATTGAAACGTCCAACCCGTTACAACCTAGGCTATACCTATTTGCATTGGAGTACATACATAGCTATAGGTGCGCACGAGATAGAAAAAAATGCATCCTCAAATATGTACGAATATAGCCTACCATCCCCCCTGCACAATGTATTTTATTTCACCTCTAGGTAGACTATAGGCTTCCTTGCGCTTCCCTGCGCAGCGGCGTACCGACTGAAATGAAAGCGTTTCACCGACGTCGCAAGTGAGATGCGCTGAGAGCAAGGTTACGCAGAGATAACTGTACTGGGTGACGTGCACTATTAGGATACAGCGATATTATACTGTCTCGATTTATTTTTCTTTTGTTTTTGATTCTATACAGACAAATACATTTCAATTACCAACATGCATGACAGCATAGATGCTAGGTATAAATTAGTTAACAGATCAAACGTATGTTGGATAATGGTACAGGATTAGGTTAGATTTGTGGATTCGTACACGCATTTAAATAACGTTGATAATGCATGATGTTTGATCATAGTTCTATGTAGTCTCTGCCCTGTCATATAATAGCTCTATATACCGGCATTTTATTATCAGGGAATGCACAGTTGAAGTCGGAAGTTTACATACACCTTAGCCAAATACATTTAAACTCAGTTTTTCCACAATTCCCGACATTCAATCATCCAAGTAAAAATTCCCTTTCAGTTAGGATCACCACTTTATTTTAAGAATGTGAAATGTCAGAATAGTAGTAGAGAGAATGATTTATTTCAGCTTTTATTTCATTCATCACATTCCCAGTGGGCCAGAAGTTTACATACACTCAATTAGTATTTGGTAGCATTGCCTTTAAATTGTCTAACTTAGGTCAAAAGTTTTGGGTAGCCTTCCACAAGCTTCCCACAATAAGTTGGGTGAATTTTGGCCCAATCCTCCTGAAAGAGCTGGTTTAACTGAGTCAGGTTTGTTGGCCTCATTGCTCGCACACACTTTTTCAGTTCTGTCCACAAATTTTCTATGGAATTGAGGTCAGGGCTTTGTGATGGCCACTCCAATACCTTGACTTTGTTGTCCTTAAGCCATTTTGCCACAACTTTGGAAGTATGCTTGTGGTCATTGTCCATTTGGAAGACCCATTAGCGACCAAGCTTTAACTTCCTGACTAATGTCTTGAGATGTTGCTTCAATATATCCAGATAATTTTCCTACCTCATGATGCCATCTGTTTTGTGAAGTGCACCAGTCCCTCCTGCAGCAAAGCACCCCCACAACATGATGCTGCCACCCCGATGCTTCATGGTTGGGATGGTGTTCTTCGGCTTGCAAGCATCCCCCTTTTTCCTCCAAACATAACGATGGTCATTATGGCCAAACAGTTCTATTTTTGTTTCACCAGACCAGAGGACTTTTCTCCAAAAAGTACAATCTTTGTACCCATGTGTATTTGCAAACCATAGTCTGGCTTTTTTATGACGGTTTTGGAGCAGTGGCTTCTTCCTTGCTGAGTGGCCTTTCAGGTTATGTCAATATAGGACTCATTTTACTGTGGATATAGATACTTTTGTACCTGTTTCCTCCAGCATCTTCACAAGGTCCTTTGCTGTTGTTCTGGGATTGATTTGCACTTTCACACCAAAGTATGTTCATCTCTAGGAGACAGAATGCGTCTCATTCCTGAGCAGTATGACGGCTGCATGGTCCCATGGTGTTTATACTTGCATACTATTGTTTGTACAGATGAATGTGGTACCTTCAGGCGTTTGGAAATTGCTCACAAGGATGAACCAGACTTGTGTCTACAATTTTTTCTGAGGTTTTGGCTGATTTCTTTTGATTTTTCCATGATGTCAAGCAAAGAGGCACTGAGTTTGTAGGTAGGCATTGAAATACATCCACAGGTACACCTCCAATTGACTCAAATATTGTCAATTAGCCTATCAGAAACTTCTAAAGCCTTTTCTGGAATTTTCCAAGCTGTTTAAAGGCACACAGTCAATTTACTGTACGTAAACTTCTGACCCACTGGACTTGTGATACAGTGAATTATAAGTGAAATAATCTGTCTGTAAACAACTGTTGGAAAAATGACTTGTGTCATTCATAAAGTAGATGTCCTAACCGACTTGCCAAAACTATAGTTTGTTAACAAGAAATGTGTGGAGTGGTTGAAAAATGAGTTTTAATGACTCCAACCTAAGTGTATGGAAACTTCCAACTTCAACTGTATATCGTAAACCTACAGTATATAGGCTATGCGAATTACAGTGGATTCTAGAGTTGGGTTTAGTACATTTCAGTGGATCTCAATGGGGAATGTTTGTGTTCTGCTGATTCAAATTTTCCCAAGAGGGAGATGGGTTGGAGATACACTCCTCAAGTGACATGACACATCACCTTGAAAATGGCTCCCTCCTAAGCAAGCATTCCTGCTGCTGCAACCATAATATTGGCATGATCATTTAAAAGGACATACAGAGATCATTTTATATTTCTGGTTTGTCATACATACAGTATATCATATTGCACCTTAAATGTCAAGCCTACTGTAGCATATTTTATGCAACTGTTAATCTGGAGTCTGGACACATCTTGATTAGCACTAGCCTACATATGTCCCCTTTGTATTTTTTTCTGAAACATTTTGAGCAGCCTAAAACACTTCCTGGAGGCAGTCTCCCGAGGGAGCCAGGGAGGGGAGGAGTGCATGACAAATTAGGCCTAATTGTGTTATTGTGATGCCTGCATCACGTGACTGACCTTATCAAGTGGGTCATTGTCAGGACCTCCCATCTGTCACTTCCTGTCCTGCCACCAGTCACATCTTCCTCCTCCTGCTGCAGAAAAGACAAACATGGCCACATTAAACATGTTAAACAGAGGCAGGCAGTCAGGGGCGTATTCATTACGTCGATTATGTTGCGAAGCGTTTCTTAAAGTGAAGCAAACGTAACTAAACGGGGAGGGATCTACCTGAATTTGTCCAATAAAAACTCTTGTTTTGCAACTGTTTGGCTAATGATTACACCCCAGATCACACAGGTGGATACTGCTTGCATCCCAAATGGCACCCTATTCCCTTTATAGTGCACTACTCTCCATATGGCTGGTATACAGTAATGCACTCTATAGGGAATTTGGAATGCACCCACAGACTGAGGAGAGAATTCAGGGAGGACATGCAAGAGTTGCAAGAGACAAAAACCTACTGATGGACAATAGGGATTTCATTGCATGATTGCAATGCCCCTTGCATAGATGTTAGGGTACACAACACACACATGGAATTAAGTGATAATAGAGTGAAAGGGATATTTCCTTCAAAAGATGACATGTGTCTTGTACTACAAAGACAGCATGCCCCCCCCCCCCCGAAGCTTGTTCTGTCCTTGTGATTTCAAAGCTCCACACATAAAACATCTTCCCATACACTATTCCTCTTCCTCCTCCCCTATCTCCCATGTCCATAAAGAATGTCAGGTTATCTATTGCATCTTCAGGCCTGCCTATCTCACCGCTCAACATGTATGTGGAGAGGGATGTGGCCATGGTGGAAGGGGGGAGAGTTGAGGGGGAGAGAGAGGAAAAGGAGGAAGTGGAGAACTGTTGCAGAGCAGCTGTTAAAGGGGGGCAGGGCCGCCATCATGAATTATCAGCAGTGGCTTTGATTTGATCCAAAGTCACAGAGCTGTCAAAGCAGATTTGTATTTATTTAACCTTTATTTTTATCAGGGAGTCATACTGAGACCAAGGTCTCTTTTACAGATGAGCCCTGAATGACAGAAATGACAGAAAATACACACATCAAAATATAAAAACAAAATGCAAGTAGAAAGAACAACCTGGTCATTAAAAAAAACACAGCCTTCTGAGAGGCACTAACATATCAAATGTTGTTCCACAAATAAGATGCAAGACTTACCTTACTTCGTGGAGACCAAAAACATTTCCAGAGTTAACCACCCTTGAGACCGGGTGTGGTCTAAAGTTTAGTAAAGATGTTAGGTACAGTGGGACTTTGTGTAAAAGGACTTAATAAATGAAAACATTAGCACTGTATCAACCTATGTGACATCAGAGAGGGACAACCCACTTTCTGACAGAGAATGCAGTGACGATACAAGAATGGTCTCCTGCAATAAAGCGCAGTGCGCAGTGATAAACTACATCTAACAGCTTTAATGAAGTGGCAGCTGCATTCATATTGATGATGTCGCCACAGTCTAGGACCAATAGGAATGTCAACTGAATAATCTGTCCTTAAGATGTTCTTGTCTATTAATGTTCTGTATTATGTCATGTTCCATGTTCTGTGTGGACCCCAGCAAGAGTAGCTGCTGCCTGGGGATCCTAATAAAATACCAAATCTGCTTTCTACTATTTATCGAGAGGCAGGACCTACTTCTATAGAAGAAGCACATTTTTATTCTCACCTTTATTAACTCATCAATATGCTTTTTTTTAAATACAGCTTTTCATCTATCCAGATACCCAGATATTTGTAAGCAGGGACATGATCAATATGGACACCAGCCAAAGTACATACGTTTAAATCATCCGAGTTATTTTTATGCACTCTCGTGAACAGCATATACTTAGTTGTACCTGCATTCAATACTAATTTCAGGCCAATACAGTGTTTCTGTTATGCTATGAAAGCAGACTGTGGTTCAGATAGAGCCTGGTCAACCGGCGGGATAATTGTCAGGCTTGCTCCCGCTTCCCCTCTCTCGTGCTCGAGGACGCCAGGCTGTTCATCATTACACACACCTGTCACCATCATTACGCGCATAAGCACTCATTGGACTCACCTGGACTTCTTCACTTTGTTTGACCTTCCCCTATATATCTGTCTGTTCTTCAGGTGGTTCCCCGTGTCAGCATTATTGTTATCATATCATTTTGTTCCCCCCGTCTAGACGCTGTTCTTGTTTTGTGTGATGTCCGTTCTCCATTAAATGTTCACTCCCTGTACTTGCTTCTCGTCTCCAGCGCCAGTCCTTACCGTAATAGAATACACAACAGTACCATCAGCATACAAGTGCAGGTTACAGTTTTTTTACAGACAAGTCGATATTGTTGATGTAAACAGTAAAAAGTACAGGACCCAGAATCGACCTCTGCGGGACACCTTTCATAATATCCAGGAAACCTGATTTAACACCATCAGCAGATACACATCGAGTTATATCTGTCAAGTAATTTTTAAATCAGTTACAGCCCGGTCTAAGCCAATTGAGGAAAGCCTCTGAATTAGAGGTGCGTGATCAACAGTATTGAAAGTCAAGGACAGGATAATGAAAGGGTATGCCTTTTATCTATACAGTTAATCACATCATGTATAACTAGGGATGCAGCAGACATAGTGCCTGGTCTAAAATCTGACTGATGTACATTTAGAATACATTTCAAAGATAAGAAAGATCTTAGCTGAGAATTGATTAAGGATTATAAAATTTTAGCCAGATGAGAAAGTTTAGAAATAGGATTGTAATTATTTAGGTCAGAAGAGTCACCACCTTTGTGAAGGGAGAGTACATGGGCAGATTTCCAAACCTTAGGGATAGTACCAGATATAATCGTCAGGTTAAAAATATGGGTTAATGATTCAGCAATCAGAGGGGCAGAGAGCTGCAGCAAAAATGGATCAATGGATTTTTTTTACATCAATCTTAAGCAAGGCATCTTGTACAATACAGACGTTAATTATTGAAATTAAATGTAAATAGAAGTTGACGTTGAGTCAGCTCGAGGCTGGCAGAGGAAATATCAGTTGAATGACTGACCAGGGTCAATTAAACCACAGTTTCTCTCAAATAAAAAGCCTCCCGGGATAAAATGATGAATAAAATGATCACTTATTGCATTATTTTAAGTTATGATGCCAGAGTCAGACAGAACTTGCTTAGGCAGAGAAGAAGAGGAATTTGCACACTTCATTGCATTTTCTGTTTTTTTCCAAATTTAGAAGGATCACCAGCAGAGTCAGAGATATACAGTGGGGAGAACAAGTATTTGATACACTGCTGATTTTGCAGGTTTTTCCTACTTACAAAGCATGTAGAGGTCTGTCATTTTTATCATAGGTACACTTCAACTGTGAGAGACGGAATCTAAAGCAAAAATCCAGAAAATCACATTGTATGATTTTTAAGTAATTCATTTGCATTTAATTGCATGACATAAGTATTTGATCACCTACCAACCAGTAAGAATTCCGGCTCTCACAGACCTGTTAGTTTTAAGGTAAGCAAACCCTCGGGCCCAGATCTTCGTCCGCCGCTGTCGTCATACCTGGAATAGAGCCCGGTTGGCTCTTCTCAAGACCACCTCCAGGTATTGACGACAGGCGGACCGCCACCGGACCCCGGCTCCCCGTTGTCACCTGTCCACTCGGCATCTGCCCCTCCGGGTAGAGTCCCGCAAACTGTCCCCCTGTTTTATCGTCCCTTTCCCATCTCAAAGATCCTTAGGGCTAAGGATCTTATGCTGTTTGTCTTCTGTTGCCCCGTACCCTCCGTATACATCCCACTTTTCATGTGTCTAAGATTAAACCGATGTCTCACAGCCCTTTGTCTCCTGTTTCCTGACCCCAAGCCTGCCTGCCGTCCTGTACCTGCTTGATTCTGACCCGATCACGAACCTCTGTCTGCCCTCGACTTTCACTTTCACAAAACATCATCTGTGAACGTTACTCTATGCCTCCCGTGTCTGCATCTGGCTCATATCCTGAGTTGTGATATAATTAAATCAATGAATGAGGAGTTACCAGGGTTTTTCATATTTAGCTATGTGGGTTTTGAGATCAGTTGAGTTAGTTTAAAATCAATGCATATACTCTTAAATTGATTTGAGGCCAATGATAGCCAATCCAGATTCAAATCCCCTAAAATGACCAACTCCGAGGACAGAAAAGGTGTTAAACACTTGGAAATAGCACCAATAACATCCATCATGGCAGCAGGGGGTAGGTAAATCTCAGCAATAAATACATGTATATTCTGGTTTATGGACACATTTACAACCAAGAGCTAACATTGTAGAATAATAGTGAAGACATCAAAACTATGAAATAACACATAAGGAATCATGCAGTAACCAAACAAGTGTTAAACAAACCGATATATACTTGAGATTCTTCAAAGTAGCCACTCTTTGGCTTGATGACAGATTTGCACACTCATGGCATTCTCTCAACCAGCTTCATGAGGTAGTCACTTTCGAATGCATTTCAATTAACAGCTGTGACTTGTTAAAAGTTATTTTGTGGAATGTCTTTCCTTCTTAAATGTGTTTGAACCAATCAGTTGTGTTGTAACAAGGTAGGGGTTGTAATGTATACAGAAAATAGCCATATTTATTTACCACAGCATTCTGCAGTGATACGCCATCCCAACTGGTTTGAGCTAAGTCGGACTATCATTTGTTTTTCAAACAGGACAATGACCCAAAACACACCTCCAGGCTGTGTAAGGGCTATTTGACCAAGGACGGGGATGGAGTGCTGCATCAGATGACCTGGCCTCCACAATCACCCCACTTCAACCCAATTGAGATGGTTTGGGATGCTATGACCGCCGAGTGAAGGAAACGCAGCCAGCAAATGCTCAGCATATGTGGGAGCTCCTTCAAGACTGCTGAAAAAGCATTCCAGGTGAAGCTGGTTGAGAGAATGCCAAGAGTGTGCAAAGCTGTCATCAAGGCAAAAGGTGGCTACTTTGAAGAATAAAACATATATTTTGATTTGTTTAACACTTTTGTGTTATTTCATAGTTTTCATGTCTTCACTAATATTATACAATGTAGAAAAGAGTAAAAATAAAGAAAACCCTTGAATGAGTAGGTGTGTCAAAACGTTTGACTGGTACTGCATACGGCCACTACACCTCCTTTCTGTAATCTGTCACATCTAAATACACTATAATAATTTACTTCAACGTCTTTATCAGATACATAACCCTTTAACCATGTTTCTGAAAGAACCAGAATGTCAGGACACGAGTCCTGTACCCAAACATCAATTGTGTCCATTTTGAAACAATAGTTTGCGCAATTAGGTGCATTAGCCTAAGCCCCCAGCTCAGTCCCATAAGAGCTAACAGGCATAGGGTTATCTGCAGCTATTTGTTGAGTGAACTGGGACTTTGCCAAGGTCCCTGGTCAACCACATGAGAGCAGAGCAGACTGAACACTTTACAGACCTCCCTCAAGTCGCTGGATGCAGTGGCTAGAGCGGGAACTGGGAGAGCAGTGTTGGCAGATTTCAGTCCACCCTGATGAAGCACCTGCCAAATGAGTGGAGCTGCTGCAGGGGATCAGAGTGGCTGCCAATGCTTCATTCTGGGTGTGCCCAGGAGGCCTTGGTGTAGCTCTTGTTGCATGGTTGGGTCTGCCATAGTGTGCAGGAGTGTCCCAGGCCTGTCCTGGTGATGGGAGTAGGGAGGCTAACCAAAACTAACCAGCAACATCGTTTAAGGTGGGGACTGCCTCTTTGCACAGGTATACATTGTTTTAAAGACAGTTCAGGCTGAAGATGGGATGGTGGGCCAGGTGTAGATTTGGGCATATCACACCGTCTGAGACAGGCTGGCATTGACCCTCTGGATGGTGTCAGGGTGGACATCTCTGGAGCAGGGTAGATATTATTATTTTTTTTGTCCTCCACTGAAGACAGCCTGACAGGCAGGACAGACAGGGACAATACAGTATATGTACTCACTCTAGTAGTACGACCTCTGTAGGAAGAGCTTTAGATGCCCATTTGAGGGAATTTCTCCTTGCAAACAGACTATTTATTATTCTCAGTTCCTTCATCTCCAAAGCATGGCATGGAGGCTACTTTTTCCTCATCAGTTTAACATTCAGACGTTTATTATATTATACATCTGATCTGTTCAGAGATGTAATGTGAGTTTTTGGTTTATATAGACCCAGGGGCGTCAGTGTATATTTCTGATAGATATTCTGTGACTGATTTAAAAGTCAGTCACTTAAAAAAAAAAAACTTTTGAAGCATTTAAGTAATCAAAATAAGCACACAAAGAACAAAAAAGCTTCATAATTCATAAAGGTCATGTTAACTGACTGATGTTATTTCATAGAACAAAAAATATAAAATATAAGTCTGTGTTGACCTCAGGACCATACATTCGGTGTTTATTACCAAACCCTACTCTTTCCCCATTAATTTCCCCCATTGGAATGGCTGAAGGAACCAGAGGTGTTCATTTCCGATTTTTCGGACTACAAGCTGGCGAGCTCTATAGCCATACTGGACGTTCGCAAGGCCTTTAAACGAATCAACCTAATTTTTTATTAATGCATTATATACTCATGCCCTCAAAAGAGTTGCAATTAAAGACGTGAAGAAGTTTGCTGTCTATATTTCCTCTTCAGACAGATTTGTGGTGAGTTGCAATTTGAGAAGTAGTGAAATGAAAGCACTATACAAATGCAAGGGATGTCTTACAAAGCATCCAGGTTGGGATTTAGCAACCATGTAAAACATATTGAAGTACTAGGCTACCCATTGCATGTGAGAAGCCTCCTGGATAAGATATACCAAATAGTTAATTATACACACATTGGGTTGGTGGTAATGCAAATTATTTGTATAAAGGACAAATAATATTGACCACCATTAAACGAGAGATATCCTTTTATTCTATTGGGAAAACCCTGGGCTTTTTGAACGGAGCAAAAACTCCGCAGCAGGAAAATACCCTGCTTTTCCTCATTGGACTGGGACACACCCACACACTGTATTACACAACTCCCCCGCGCGTTCCGAGCTCAAACGCAACAGTCATTTTATGGAAAAGACGGGTGACGTGTTCCTGCTTGACGAAGGGTTTCCTGGCGGATTAACCTCTGCACTGTAAATCAGAACACTGTTAAATACGCGTTTCTGTATTTATGCAATATGAGACAATTGAGATGAAAGCAGATCACTCCAAGTCCTTATAATAAAGTGCATGGCAGTTTCATGCTGTTAACATTCGAACATTGGCGATTCTTGAATAGTAATACATAACATGATTACTTGACTTTGGAGCAGTTGGCAATTGGTATAAGTGCTTTCTTTTGTAAACAAGCAGCTCGTGTCAGCAGTGACTTACATGAAGTCTGACTGGAGTCTGTGGCAACCTGTACCAACTGAACAAGTCAACACTTCCCCTGTCGGTGCTTTTAATACCTACACCATTTCCCGGAAAAGCGGGACTTCTCAGTTCGATTGCGATTTATTTAAAAGGATTTGCCTATGCCTGGGCTTTTGATGCTTGGCGGGACATAATTGCACCAATAATAGAATAGAAATACAAACCACTGTTTGTATTTGGCATAGTTATGCAATTAAATCATGGAATCGTTTTCTCTAATATAATTCAATTAAATTATAGGAATACGTGTGGGAGGATTACTTAATTTATAAGATAGCCTGTTTACTATGCATCATCTCTATATATTCTATAAACACAAGTTAAATTAATAAACTATCAATAGTCATGCAGAATTAAAAATTTTCACTGAAAACAATAAGAAATAAAAAAGCCTAGATATTGTAAATGATACTTCGTTTTACTGCTACGATCAACATGCATAGCTACTTTATTGGGTCTGTTCACGCCTTATCATGACTATCATAGCTTCGTTCACAACGGCATGATTTCTCGGAAATCAGGTTGCCTGTAGTTTGAGCGCGCCGTCCTTGTTGTGACATTCGGCGCAGATGCGGACTGCTGCCAAAACTGTATGCATGCTACTAAGTGGGGAAGTCCCAGCATCTCTGTATAAAAACCACTGTTCCTTCAGCAGAGTGTACACACTGTCAATGAAGACCAGAGTGGATATTACAAGGCATAACAGAGGAACAACTTCTCACTCCATCTTTACAAAAGTGAAGACCTGCTTTTAGGCTACATTCATTTATAATCAATCGGATTAAGCGACATCATATTGCAGCTGTAAGTGATTTTTATTTATTTTTTGTATGCACTACTAGGCCACATATAAACAGTGCTCATAGCTCTCTTTTACATAATTATAGACAATATGGTTTGTATTTATAGTAGGCCTGTAGGCATTTAAAAAAAATAGGGACTCGCATTTGTTTTTACGTGTGTGCAGCAGCGTGCATCTTGTCATTGGGCATAGTCCACATATTTTCACAGATAATATTACACTGACACGAACGCGCCTTGAAGCAAACCTGTTGGTGAATTAACCTAGCCGAAGTAATGCAAGTAGCTAATACAAAATTGCAGTAGTATATTATGACTTTTCAAGAGTTCTAGTTAAAATATAAATAATTGCACGTTTTAGTAGGTCGAGGTATAACACTGTTTGTAACGTATCTAGGCACTGTAATGCATTGGTTTAAATCCGTTCGCTTGCTCAGTGCACGATCAGAGTGTGCATGTTATTTGTTGAATATGTCCATCGTGTTCTTTTTAAGCACTTCTAAAGAACCTGCTCCATTTAACCTGGGATGCACTAGGTATAACCAAACTCTTTATCTGAGTGAATAAGACAACGAAAAATACTTTTAAAGACGTTCAATGTAGTCCTATTAAATGCACATGACAGAAATACTAGTACTGCTTTCTTTCACTGATTTGGATAGTCCAGTAATTTGACAGTCGTTGACAATGGTCATGGCTACATCACACTTCCTGGTCATGACGAGACTAGGCATCCGGTAGTGGGCGCTTGAGCTGCATATCGTCTAGAATTGATGTGCATTCCAGATACTACACTCGTGTTTCTCCTGGACCGGCTCGTACTTAAAGCATCCTCCATTCAGACTGTAAAGGCACAATTCCCCTCCTTAACGATCTTTAATGGCGAACCCCCGAAAAATATGTGTACTGTCTTAATAAAACACAATTTGCCACCACCAGTTTTGTATTTTCGGGCAATTTAGGATGTTGTACACCGTTCGCTGAACGCGTTGTTCAACATCCTAAATTGTTCGAAAGCACGAAATGTTAATGGAAAATTGTGTTTTATCAAGACAGTACACATATTTTCTGGCAAGCTCGCCATTAATGATAGCTACGGAAAGAATTTATGCCTTTGCAGCCTGAATTGAGGATGCTTTATGTATGAGCTGGTCCAAGGGGGATAGGAGTGTTTACTGGGAATGCACATTAATCTCAGACTATAGTCTGCCAAGACTAGGTCATGAGCTTCACTGGACTAAACATCTGCACTAACTGAGAAGGGCAGTGGGAGGAGGGCCTGAGTAACATGCTTGTACATCTACCCCACATTCCATGTGGCTAAAACTCAGCTAATCTATTCTCCTTGCTCTCCCAGGAACCATGCCTGTGTCTAGGATGAGAATGAGACCTTGGTTGGAGGAAAAGATTGAGTCCAACACCATCAGTGGATTGGTGTGGGTGGACAAGGTAAGACTCATCAGACTCATCTAATTCATTCTTATGTACAAAGGAAACAAATACTCTCTGAAACATTGCAGTGGCGGACACTCAACTTAGTCCAGACATTGACAGCTCCAAGCATATTAAGCACTATTAGCCATGAGAAGGACTACTCAAAACCAAGCATGTAGAGGAGAAGCTGAGGTGAGAGATAGGAGGCGCTCATTTGAAACTCATTGCTTTGTGGGTTTTTGTCCAGGACAATAAGATTTTCTCCATCCCATGGAAGCATGCTGCACGTCATGGATGGGACTTGAACAAGGACGCATGTCTGTTCAAGCAATGGGCCATGCACACAGGTGAGCAAATAACACATACCTAGACTACCCACTATAGCCCCTCTCATAATAAAATGTCATTTCACCTAGATGCATCATATGCTCTGCGCAATATGCACTTCAGCACCGTAAGGTTTTTCAATATACTTACCGCATCGTAATAACAATGATGTCACTTGTCTGTGGATGCAGGGAAATTCATACAAGGCGAGACTAAACCGGACCCTAAGACATGGAAGGCTAATTTCCGCTGTGCAATGAACTCCCTTCCTGACATAGAGGAAGTGAAAGACAAAAGCATCAACAGAGGGAGTGGAGCGGTGCGTGTCTACAAGATGAAGAACGTCCACTCCAAGCCAAATAACAAGAGGTCAAAAGCAAACACTGTAAAGAAAAATAACAAGGTAAGGTTATATTCCTTTTTTTAACTGCAACCCACTTTAGAACCCCTTCCACCCACTTTAGAATCCCTTCAACCCACTTTAGAACCCCTTCAACCCACTTTAGAATCCCTTCAACCCACTTTAGAACACCTTCAACCCACTTTAGAATCCCTTCAACCCACTTTAGAACCCATATCATCATTGTAGTAATGTATTCCCTCTGCTATATAAAGACCTGTGCATGTCTATTTCGGCTGGCTGTATCCAAGCCAGTGTCAACCGAGATGAACATTATAATCTTACTTCATGTTTTGCTATTGTCTCTTCTAGGGGTCACAGATCAAGACAGAGGGAATGGTGTACAGTGAAACCATTTGCCCCGAGGACCTCAATACCAACACACACCCGCAGGAGGACAGTATGACACAGGAAAGCATAGTAGACAGCACAGACAACCTAGATGATTTCACATTTGCTCCAGAGTGTTCCACCAGTGTGGAAATAGGCCCAGACAGCACCAACAACTTCTACACATCTTTCCAAGTGTCACCAGACCACCCCACAGGTAAGATTAACCTTGCTAGATGCTTGGGTTTGACTAAAATCTTTGTGTTTGAGTGTGGGCTGCGAATGTAATTGAGGTTTGCACAATGCTCATGCCAATTGCCCTTCTTCAACTTTACAGACTATGAAGACAGTCACCAAGAAACCCTTATTGAGGTAAGTTTGTCTCTACCACTACAAGTTCAGTGTGCTTTTTTAATGATCAGGAATTAATCCATGTTTGCCAGATATTCTGTATTGAATACTAGAAATTCTAACACAGTTAAACCTAACAAAAATTCAACCAGACTCATCACCTGTGTTTTGCTCATTTAGATGACACAGCATTGGGAGCAAGGCAGTGTAAACGACAAGGGGTTCCTGAGCAATGAAGTAGAAACTTCAGAGTCCTTCGACACTGCAGAGTCTTACCACAGTCCAGAGAGCCAATGGAGTGATAACTCAGGTAAATTAAGCTAGATGGAATCAGGCTGTTAATTATACTGTAGCATTCAACGGCAGGATTTTCGTCCTGTCTCCATGCATTGTCTTTGTAAAACATTTGTTCGTCAAAATGAAAGACTACAAACAGGAAAAGGAATAGGAAAACTCTGGATTCTGTCGGCCATTGTAAACATATTTGTTAAACAAATCTGTCACATGTAAAACCCTGAGACGATTGAGGACAGTGCTTCAATCAATAATATTTCCTTCTCATGTGCATAAGGTGTGAAACATGATAATGCATATATGGTAAATAGATGGCAGACAAAGAAGTGAATGATTTGACCAGAGCCTAAGCTTCAGTTTTTACCATTGCATCACAAATCATCGAACAAGGCCGCTCTCACTATTGCAAAACGTAAGACGAAGTCTGTACCATCTTTCAGCTGTGATTCTCTTGCATCCCTGACCTCCTTTGTTTTGTTCGTCTGACAGGGGCGGAAATAGAGCTGCGGCTGTACACAGAACTCATCTCAGGACTTCCGATCATTGACGATATCCACCCTTACACCGACTACTGGTCACTGAACAACAACACATCCAGTTATCCCCAACAGATCACATGCCCACTCTGAGGCCCGCTCTCTCAGACCCTGAACAGAACCAAAAGACTTCATTCCCGACTTTTTCTTGAAGTCATGACCTCAAGCTACACCATCTTTGGCATTTGACGAATGCTGCTCTGTGACAGTTGGAGGATCTCTAAAACCTTTGGTAGCATTTTTGAAAGGAAGTATGTCTGGTACTCTCTACTGTGTTTCCAATCTTTGTTAAGTCGTGCTCATAGCTGTATTGTACTCAGTATGAATAGCTCATTTACAAGATCCACAGTTGATATGATGGCACCTAGCCCGTTGCCAAAACATCACATCAACTCTCGCTTGGATGAGCAACATCAGGTTTTTCTGTTTCACTGTGACAAAATGTTCTGTTATTTACACACTATAGGGTATACAGCAGTATATTCCCGGACGATAATCATTCATACCGAACTATTTTGAGAAAATGTCTTTTCATTTGGTGAAAGGTGTTAAAGATGTCATTTTGTGTATATTTGTATATATATTTTATATCATAGTTTTTTTGTTTGTACAAATTAAATTAAATGCCAACCTATTGTGAGTTGTGTGTATACTGTATAGTTCATATATTGTATACTATACTTAATATCTAAAAATATTTATATCTGACAAGACATACTTTTAGAGAGGTTTTGATGAGGGGAGAACAGCCTATATAACCGGATGAGTTAGCTATCTAAGACATGGGGAGCTGACAGTGTCCAATGCATCACTGTGCAACAGGCAACAGTCTGATGCAAGTCTATAGTAACATTGTAAATTACAATGTAATAATTGTAGAATAACACTTTTTTGGAAACAGATTGGTTTTGAAGGGAGTCTTATTGCAATTCTTCAAAGTGGCAGGGCTTTTAACAGAGCATAAAAGTTTTTTTTTTAATGGTGAAGGGGATTTAACACAGCATTGTGTGTAAATCACATGATTATTCCCAGCTGTTGTAAACTACACTACTATATAAATTAGAGAGGAATTACTTTCTCAGACTCAAGCATATAAAACACTGATGAATACCGATGCACATTTTTTCATGTCAGGTTTGTAACGTTTCTCGGAAACGGGTCAAACTACTTTTGCAACTGCTTTCCACAGAAGCTATAAGAGCACAGGGCGAGACCCAGATGCAGACACGTGAGGCAGATGGTTAGATTCTCTGATATTTATTATAATCCAAGGGGCAGGCAAAGAGAATGGTTGTGGACAGGCAGAAGATCATAAACAAGGTCAGAGTCCAGGAGGTACAGAGTGGCAGGCAGATTCGAGGTCAGGGCAGGCAGTATGGTCAGGCAGGTTCGAGGTCAGGGCAGGCAGTATGGTCAGGCAGGTTCGAGGTCAGGGCAGGCAGTATGGTCAGGCAGGCAGGTACAGAGTGGCAGGCAGGTTCGAGGTCAGGGCAGGCAGTATGGTCAGGCAGGTGGGTTCAGAGTCAAGGCAGGCAAGCAGATAAACAGGTGGGTGGAGACAATCCATGCTTTATAATTGTTCTCATTTCATATTTCGGTAGTTTGTCAAATCATCGCAGTGTACTTAATACAAGGTATACATTCTATTGTCCATTGTATTATACAGTCGTGGCCAAAATGTTTGTGAATGACACAAATATTAATATCCACAATGTTTGCTGCTTCAGTGTCTTTAGATATTTTAGTCAGATGTTACTATGGAATACTGAAGTATAATTATAAGCATATAATTATAAGCATTTCATAAGTGTTTATTGACAATAACATGAAGTTGATGCAAGGATATCAATATTTGCAGTGTTGACACTTCTTTTTCAAGACCGTTGCAATCTGCCTTAGCATGCTGTCAATTAACTTCTGGGCCACATCCTGACTGATGGCTGGCCATTCTTGCATAATCAATGCATGGAGATTTGTCAGAATTTGTGGGTTTTTGTTTGTCCACCTGCCTCTTGAGGATTGACCACAATTTCTCAATGGGATTAAGGTCTGGGGAGTTTCCTGGTCATGGACCCCAAAATATCAATGCTTTTTTCTTCCCCGAGCCTCTTAGTTATCACTTTTGCCTTATGGCAAGGTCCTCCATCATGCTGGAAAAGGCATTGTTCATCACCAAACTGTTCCTGGGTGGTTGGGAGAAATTTATCTCGGAGGATGTGTTGGTACCATTCTTTATTCATGGCTGTGTTCTTAAGTAACATTGTGAGTGAGCCCACTCCCTTGGTTGAGAAGCAACCCCACACATGAATGGTCTCAGGATGCTTTACTGTTGGTATGACACAGGACTGATGGTAGCGCTCACCTTGTCTTCTCCGGACAAGCTTTTTTCTGGATGCCCCAAACAATTGGAAAGGGGATTCATTAGAGAACATAACTTTACCCCAGTCCTCAGCAGTCCAATCCCTGTACCTTTTGCAGAATATCAGTCTGTCCCTGATGTTTTTCCTGGAGAGAAGTGGTTTCTTTGCTGCCCTTCTTGACACCAGGCCAATCTCCAAAAGTCTTCGCCTCACTGTGCGTGCAAATGCACTCACACCTGCCTGCTGCCATTCCTGAGCATGCTCTGTACTGGTGGTGCCCTGAAGCCTTCTTCACAACAATTGAACCGCTCTTCTTGAAGTTCTTGATAATCCGATAAATGGCTGATTTAGGTGCAATCTTACTGGCAGCAATATCCTTGCCTGTGAAGCCCTATATGTGCAAAGCAATGATGACGGCACGTGTTTCCTTGCAGGTAACCATGTTGACAGAGGAAGAACAATGATTCCAAGCACCACCTTCCTTTTGAAGCTTCCAGTCTGTTATTCGAACTCAATCAGCATGACAGAGTGATCCCCAGCCTTGTCCTCGTCAACACTCACACCTGGTACTTTTGTGGCAGTGCCGAAATGCAGTGGAAATGTTTTTGTGGGGGGATTCAGTTCATTTGCATGGCAAAAAGGGACTTTGCAATTAATTGCAATTCATCTGATCACTCTTCATAACATTCTGGAGTATATGCAAATTGCCATCACACAAACTGGACGCAGCAGACTTTGTGAAAATTAATATTTGTTTCATTCTCAAAATTTTTGGCCACGACTGTATTGAACCATCTTGTTCTACATTCTAAAACTGGAGCTGAAAGAACTGTGCTGAATTTGAGCTAGTTAGTCTAGAAATACAGAATCATAATAATATTTAGATATAGAGTATAGTTGTTTAAACATTTCATTTTTTATTCAAATACTTGTGCAATAACACTAATGGAGTTTGAGATATTTTCCTCATAAGTAGTGACCTGTCCAGAATACTTGACAAGGATGGAATTGGTACAGAGAAATCACCACACTTTCTTCAGGCAACTGTTAGCACGGCAACAGGAGCCTTATCCATACATCAAATCAAATCAACTGTTATTTTTCACATGCTTCCTGGACAACAGGTGTAGACTAACAGTGAAATGCCTACTTACCGGTCCTTTTCCAACAATGCAGAGCTAAAGATAAGGTCCCAAAAAATCAAAATAAATGAAATAGTGACACAAGAATAAAACAAGGAGTAGATAAATAACATGGTTATATACAGGGAGTACCGGTATAGTAATTATATACAGTGCATTCGGAAAGTATTCAGATCCCTTGACTTAATCCACATTTTGTTACGTTATAGCCTTATTCTAAAATGTTAAATGTTTTTTTCCCCTCATCAATCTACACACAATACTCCATAATGTAAAAGAAGAAGTTTTTTAGAATGATTTGCTAATGTATATATAAAAAAACTGAAATATTACATTTACAAAAGTATTCAGACCCTTTACTCAGTACTTGTTGAAGCACATTTGGCAGTGTTTACAGCCTCGAGTCTTCTTGGGTATGAGGCAACAAGCTTGGCACACCTGTATTTGGGGATTTTCTGTCATGTTTTGTCATATATTGTCTTGTCCTTGTGCTTTCCCTTCTGTTCGTTTCCCCCTGCTGGTCTTATTAGGTTCGTTCCCTTTTTCTATCCCTCTCTCTCCCCCTCCCTCTCTCTCTTCTCTCTATCGTTCCGTTCCTGCTCCCAGCTGTTCCTCATTCTCCTAACTCACTCATTTACTCTTTTCACACCTGTCCCCTATTTTGCCCTCTGATTAGAGTCCCTATTTCTCCCCTTGTTTTCCGCTTCTGTCCTTGTCGGATCCTTGTATGATGTTCGCTGTGCTGTGTCCTTGTCTCGCCCTGTCGTGTTTTGTCTCCTTCAGATGCTGCGTGTGAACAGGTGTCTTAGTCTGCTACGGTCGGTGCCTTCCCGAAGCAACCTGCAGTCAATGGTCGAGTCTCCAGTCTGTCCTCGTTACTACGAGTGGATTTAAGTTTTTTCCTGTTTTGTTTTCTTCTTGATTTTTCCAGGATTATTACTTTTGCCATATACTGGAATAAAGACTTTTATTTAAGTCGCTTTTGGGTCCTCATTCACCAGCATAACATTTTCTCCCATTCTTCTCTGCAAATCCTCTCAAGCTCTGTCAGGTTGGATTCGGAGTGTTGCCGCAGATCTATCTTCAAGTCTCTCTAGAGATGTTCGATCGGGTTCAATTCCGGGTGTCTGGCTGGGCCACAAGGATATTCAAAGACTTTTCCCGAAGCCACTCCTGCGTTGTTTTGGCTGTGTGCTTAGGGTCATTGTCCTGTTGGAAGGTGAACCTTCACCTCAGTCTGGCGTCCTGAGCGCTCTGGAGCAGGTTTTCATTAAGGGTATCTCTGTACTTTGCTCCATTCATCTTTGCCTCAATCCTGACTAGTCTCCCAGTCCCTGCAGCTGAAAAACATACCAAATGCATGGAGCTAGGTTTCCTCCAGACATGATGCATGGCATTCATGCCAAAGAGTTCAATCTTGGTTTCATTAGACCAGAGAATCTTGTTTTCTCACGGGCTGTCATCTGTATTTTACTGAGGAGTGGCTTCAGCCTGGCCACTCTACCATAAAGGCCTGATTGGTGGAGTGCTGCAGAGATGGTTGTCCTTCTGGAAGGTTCTCCCATCTCCACAGAGTGACTCTGGAGCTCTGTCAGAGTGACCATCGGGTTCTTGGTTACATCCCTGACCAAGGACCTTCTCTCCCGATTGCTCAGTTTGTCCAGGTGGCCAGCTCTAGGAAGGGTCTTGGTGGTTCCAAACTGCTTCCATTTAAGAATGATGAAGGCAACTGTGTTCTTGGGAACCTTCAAGGCTGCAGAAATGTTTTGGTACCCTTCCCAAACCTGTGCCTTGACGCCATCCTGTCGCAGAGCTCTATGGACAAATTCTTCGACCTCATGGATTAGTCTTTGCTCTGACATGCACTGTCAACTGTGGGAACTTATATAGACAGGTGTGTGCCTTTCCAAATAATACCCAACCAATTGAATTTATCACAGGTGGAGTCCAATCAAGTTCTAGAAACATCAATGGATGATCAATGGAAACAGGATGCAGCTGAGCTCAATTTCGAGTCTCATAGCAAAGGGTATTTCTAAAAACACGTTTTCACTTTGTCATTATGGGGTATTGTGTGTACAATAATGAGGAACATGTTGAATTGAATCCATTTTAGAATAAGGCTGCAACGTAACAAAATGTAGAAAAAGGTCAAGGGATCTGAATACTTTCTGAATGTACTGTATGTTAAAGCAGCTTTACATAGACAGGATCACAGTATTGTTTTCAATAATTAAATTAGCAATTTTAAAAATTGGTTTCTCCATTGAATCCTATGGGAAATATTGATATCAAATTCTATGCATTTTTGTTAAAACGGCTGTCCATACATGCAGTGGAGTTGGTGTTAGAGGTATCAAAACTATACTTTTACAGTTTTTTTCACAGTCCATACGGTTTCCCTTCATAACGTCCTAATTTGACCTGACTTATACTTATAAATGGGGCCCTGAGTTTTTCCTGGTCATTTCAGTTTATTATATGGCTTCAAGCTCCATGCATGTTCAGCTGCTTCTCAATAAGTTGGGTCTTAGTTTCTAAATGTTCATGTGGCTTTAGCTGATTCATGTCGGAAACATTCTCCCTAACTTGTCATTTTCTCGGGTACTGTACTCTGGGGCGGCAGGTAGCCTAGTGGTTAGAGCATTGGACTAGTCACAGGTTGCAAGATCGAATCCCTGAGCTGACAAGGTAAACATCTGTTCTGTCCCTGAATAAGGCAGTTAATCCACTGTGCCTAGGCCATCATTGAAAATAAGAATGTATTCTTAATTGACTTGCCTAGTGAAATAAAGGTTAAACAAAATCACAACTCCACCACTGTCTTTGAGAGGGAGATGCATTCCTACGGTTCAGTTTGCCCTTGAGGACAAGTCTCCCACACATTTTGTTTCAGCTTGTAGACTTTATTCTGCATGGGAAGATATAAAAATAAGGAACCCCTCAGCATTAGTAAATTGGTATGGAAACCAGTGTATGCAGTTTAGGATGGGCATCTCCAATATACCCATGGCAAAGCAAGGAGGAAGCATGTATCCCTTTGATATTACAAGACAACATTGCATTTTGGATTGTTAGACATTATACAACGGCTGGGTCCAATCCTGAATGCTCATTGGTTAAAACCGCATTCCAGCTGGTGTCTAATCGACAAGTTGCCACTGGCTAAATCTATGACATTATAATGCCTATTTACTCTGTTCTATTTGACTGCACCATCTACTGTCTCATCAGCCCAGCCAAGCAATTTATAAACTTGATCTCGACTATAAAAAGCATCTGGACATTATCTGACATTTCTTTTAGACTAACATTTAGCTGCCAACAGCAGAGATTTGTATAAACCTTGTTGTCTGTCTCTCCGATTCTCGAAGCCTATGTTTGGAGGATATATTGGCACGGTTTGCCAGCCCTCAACTTCGTTTAGGGCTTAACAACACCCGTGCCAATATTGTTTATTGATAGGTTTGGTTTATGAGCTTGAACTATTATGAATCATTTGTTTTAAAAGAGACATGAGGGATACCATAAGGAAGCTGGGGAGGGGCTGAGTGCAGGGAAAACGGTCACGTGAGGCAGTACTGATAAGGGCCGGCAGGTAGCCTCGTGTTTAGGGCATTGGGCCAGTAACCAAAAGGTTCAGATCTGTCGTTCTGCCCCTGAACAAGGCAGTTAACCCACTGTTCCCTGGCTGTCATTGTAAATAAGAATTTGTTCTTAACTGACTGGCCTCGTTAAATAAAGGTAAAATTAAGAAAAAGGGGAGGAACCGTTTAAGTCCCGTATCACTCAGCCCGCTGCCTAGCAATTAAAATGCAATGTTTAGTGATAAGGAGGAGACTCCATCCAAAGTGGGGTAGGTATACTACCACAGGTGAAACTTTGTCTGATGCAGCTGTATAGGCCCTCTGGGAATAATAAACTTGGCGTAAGCTTTCATAGAGTCCGTTGAGTTTGTACTCTGAAAATGAAAACGTGAACAATATGCTCCAAACACCGGCTTCTATGGCATTATCACTTCATTATCATCTGTATACATAACCTTTACACGGCTTCATTTCTTATTTCAAGCATGTGTATTACAATAGACTTAATCCAAGATCCATCCTGCCCATGCAAAGAACCAGTAAGCTCTGTCACAGTAGCTCATATGTAACCACAAACACACAAAGAGAGGGAGGGAGGAAAGGAGGGAGGGAGTGTACCAAAACCATGTGACGGATGAAACACTGAGGTGCTTTCCAATCCACACACACACTGTAGTGTACATATAATGTCTAACTGATACACAGGCTGTCCCATAAGAACAGCATTTCCATGACAAAAAAAAGAACCCTCTAACCTATGTGACTGTATTTCTCATTGACCAAAGGGGCTATTCGTCATGTCTATAATGAGATCATTTTACTGTTATCATTAAGATGCTATCCAGCTAAGTGGTAGTCTGGTAGTCGGTTTCACCTGCAGTATCAGGTACAGATAAACAGTATCTTAGTTGACAATTACAGTACCCGACCTGAAGACGTATTGTCGGGAATAAAAGTATACACCTTCATATTTTGTTGAAGACGTACACTTTACCACTTTAAAGTGATGATTTATTGCGTCTGAACAAGCAGAAGTTGAACATGAGTTGTTTTGACGGTTGTGAAATGAGACGGGCAACACAAGCTCACCACAACACAGCAGCATGGGTAACTTCCCGTATCACGTGGAGAGAAAAGTCTGTTTGGTATTTCCAAAAACTTTCAGCCCTAATGACCCAGCATGGCTGTACATACTGGCTCTCCACCCAGGGGTGAGTTTACGCTGCAACCCTGGTCTTCTGCAAGCATTACCCAGAGAGAATATAAATGATCTATGACTGTAAGAGCATGATGTGTTGACGTAAATGTTTTAGTAGGTCAAGTACTGTAATATTGACTCCAATAGTCACATATCAAGCACACAAAGCATGTGACAGAAAGGGTGAGGGCTGAAGTATTAACCACCCATGCCACTCATTAACAAACAAAACATATAGTCCTTATTGGGGGGGGGGGGGGGGGGTCAAGGATATCAGGGTGAAGACTCTCAATGACACAGGTAAAACAAACACACATAGCGTGTGTGTGTGGGTGTGGGTGTGTGTGTGTGTGTGTGTGTGTGTGTGTGTGTGTGTGTGTGTGTGTGTGTGTGTGTGTGTGTGTGTGTGTGTGTGTGTGTGTGTGTGTGTGTGTGTGTGTGTGTGTGTGTGTGTGTGTGTGTGTACGTGTGTATGTGCAGGTTCTGAATTGAATTAGCAAATATCTAATCTCAGAACGGGAACAAAACTGAGGGTGAGGTTGTTATTTGAACAGTATCAACAATGGGATTTTGAATTGTATTTCAAAGTGATGAATTATCATTTGTTCTCGCTCAATCAAAGCCAAGGGTTACCAAGGAAACAACAACTCAGATGTTTGATGATAATCAGAGATGATCAGAGATAACCAGATGGTACATTTTTTCTGCTCACCTGGAAAATAGTGAGGAGGAGGAAGGGGGATATGGCAATGTCCAATGCCTTTCATTTAAATTAAGTCAATTTTACTGGAAAGGCAGACTCGACAAACACACTTTGGCTTTATCACCTGTCTTTGCACCAGATAGTGTGAAAAAGCCAACAGGGTTGATAATAACCACAGGCTTTTCTGAATGACAGGATGTCAATAGGCAGAGATAAAGTAGAGAGCATTAGGACAAATTTAGGGCAGTGATTCTGAATACCAATGCTCAGCAATGGGAATGCATTTATGAGTCACAGTCAAGACTCAGCTGATATGCATGCCTTTTGAACATATGTAAATGTGTTCCTACTAAACTCAGTTCTGTCTATGCAAACTCTGCTATTATAGATGAATTATTACACTATGGCCTATAATCAAATTGGATGGACATGTAGCAACGGAAGTGCCATAATCATTGTGGCATGGTGGTGATATTACTGTCGATGAGATGTTGCATGATCTTGTTGAACATAACACCATCCCCACCACTTTAAACCCCTCTCTTTAAATCCCTTCCTTTACCACTAAATCCCTCCTCAAACTCACCTGCTCAAACGAATAGTCAAACTAATAACATGTGATGTGTCAAGGAAAAATGATTGAAATGAATGCAAGGAATCACAACAAGGGCCAAACAAAACAACATAATAGAGCCCGGCTGGGGTAGGTTGATTTTCAGGTTTAGTTTCTGGGTTTACTGTGTCTTTAGACTTGACTTTGATGCTTTTGTTTGGCTTCGCTGGAAACCCTTCTCCGGGCAGACACACACACCTACCCACTGGCAGCTACTCCTCCCAATGATGACTCAGGGTACTAAATGCACTACAACAAAACACAACAATGCACCCACGACACACAAGTATGAATACTGACTAACAGAATGATCTGACGTGATCTGATGTGGCACGGTTGTATGTGCGTCCCAACTGGCACCCTATTTAGGGCAATACTTTTGACCAGGGCCCTATGGCTGAGGAGGAAGAGATCCCTGAGTGACTCAGGCTCTAAGCCTCCCTATGTCTGTCTGCTGATTTACTAGAAATACCAGAGCTTCTCCGACACACACAGAAACACACAGAGACCAGGAATGCCTGGCATGACATCTACCATGTAGTGGAAGGGTGTGGGTTGATTAAAAAATCAACAACGGATAAATCAAGGTACATTGCATCTGTTGGAATATTGTTATTTAGCTAGATAGCTCATGGTTAGCTATACTACACTACACTGAATGACCAAAAGGGGACACCCCTTCAAATTTGTGGATTCGGCTATTTCAGCCACACCCGTTGCTGACAGGTGCATAAAATCGAGCACATAGTCATGCAATCTCCATAGACAAACATTGGCAGTAGAATGGCCTGTACTGAAGAGCTCAGTGACTTTCAACATGGCACCGTCATAGGATGCCACCTTTCCAAGAAGTCAGTTCGTCAAATTCCTGCCCTGCTAGAGCTGCCCCGGTGAACTTTAAGTGCTGTTATTGTGATGTGGAAACGTCTAGGAGAAACAACGGCTCTGGCGCGAAATGGTAGGCCACACAAGCTCACAGAATGGGACCGCAGAGTGGTAAAGCGCCTGTCCTCGGTTGCAACACTCACTACCAAGTTCCAAACTGCCTCTGGAAGCAACGTCAGCACAAGAACTGTTTGTCGGGAGCTTAATGAAATTAGTTTCCGTGGCTGAGCAGCCGCACACAAGCCTAAGATCACCATGCGCAATGCCAAGTGTCGGCTTGTGTGGTGTAAAGCTCGCCGCCATTGGACTCCTGAGCAATGGAAACACTTTCTCTGGAGTGATGAATCACGCTTCACCATTTGGCAGTCCGATGGACAAATCTAGTTTTGGTGGATGCCAGGAGAACGCTACCTGCCAGAATGCATAGTGCCAACTGTAATGTTTGGTGGAGGAGGAATAATGGCCTGGGCTGTTTTTCATGGTTCGGGCTAGGCACCTTAATTCCAGTGAAGGGGTTTTATTCTGTGCTTCCAACTTTGTGGCAACAGGCCCTTTCCTGTTTCAGCATGACAATGCCCCCATGCACAAAGTGAGTTCCATACAGAAATGGTTTGTCGAGATCGGTGGGAAAGAACTTGACTGGACAGAGCCCTGACCTCAACCCATCAAATACCTTTGGGATGAATTGTAATGCCGACTGTGAGCTTGGCCTAATTGCCCAACACCAGTGCCCGACCTCACTACTGTCCTTGCAGCTGAATTGAACCAAGTCTGCGCACTAATGTTCCAACATCTAGTGGAACACCTTCCCAGAAAATGTTTTACACAAATTTGGTTATATCCATGTTAGTGAGCATTTCTCCTTTGACAAGATAATCCATCCACCTAACAGGTGTTGCATATCAAAAAGTTGATTAAATAGCATAATTACACAGGTGCACCTTGTGCCGGGGACAATAAAAGGCCATTCCGGTTTCAACTGTACCAGGCAGATGGAAAACAGCGTGTATGAATTTGTGTGGGCGAGCGGTATGGTGATGTCAATGTTGTGAACAGAGTGCCCCATGGTGGTGGTGGAGTTATGGTATATGGGCAGGCATAAGCTATGGATAACGAACACAATAGTATTTTATCAATGGCAATTTGAATGCAAAGAGATACAGTGACGAGGCCCATTGTCGTGCCATTCATCCGCCGCCATCCCTCATGTTTCAGCATGATAATGCACAGCCCCATGTCGCAAGGATCTGTACACAATTCCTGGAAGCAGAAACATCCCAGTTCTTCCATGGCCTGCATACTCACCAGACATGTCACCCATTGAGCATGTTCATGTGGCTCTGGATTGCCATGTATGACAGCGTTATCCAGTTCCCGCCAATATCCAGGCACTTCTCACAGAAGAGGAGTGGGACAACATTCCACAGGCCACAATCAACAGCCGTATCAACTCTATGGGAAGGAAGTGGTGGTCACACCAGATACTGATCCACGTCCTTACCCTTTTTCTTGCTTTAAAGGTATCAGACTCTGACCAACAGTCCAGTCATGTGAAATCAATAGATTTGGGCTGAATTATTATTTTTTCTATTGAGTGATTTCCTCATGAACTGTAACTCAGTAAAATCTTTGAAATTGTTGCATGTTGCTTTTATATTTTTGTTCATGGGCCATAAGCCAACAGGAAAATGCTCATCCAGAGGAAAAACTGAAAAAAAAGACAGTCAATAAATAAATAAAAATAAATAAATAAATAAATAAATAAATAAATAAATAAATAAAGAACAAGGTTTCAAAGTGTCTGTCCTATAACGTATCTTGGAGTTAACAAAAGCTCATTTGTCTTTTTTTGGACACATATTTAACCTGTTATTTTTGTTGGCACAAAACTACAGTACATTCGGAAAGTATTCAGACCCCTTGACTTTTTCCAAATTTTGTTACGTTACAGCCTTATTCTACAGTGGATCAACAAAAAAATCTCCTCATGTCACGAATATTACCGAAGGTGACTCCCCTTCTTGTTCGGGTGGCGCTCGGTGGTCGTCGTCGCCGGTCTATTAGCTATCGCCGATCCGTTGTTCTGTGTTCGTTTAGTTTTGTCTAATTGGTAGCACCTGTTTCTAGTTTGGTTGTTAGGATAGGGTATATATAGTCTGTTTAGCCCGCTTCTGTTTCGTGCGGGCTTGTTCGTCTGTCTTGTTGGTTGAGTGTATTTTGTTGTATTTTGGGTTACACGCTGTCCGGTTATATTTCTGTTCATTTGTGTTTTCACTTTGTACATGTTGTGTTTCGGGACATTAAAGCGTGTTGTTTTTCCCACATCTTTGCTCTCTGCGCCTGACTCCACACCTCTTCACTCATAATTGTAACACCTCATCAGTCTACACACTGTACCCCATAATGACAAAGCTAAAACTGTTTTTTAGACATAAAAACAGAAATACCTTATTTACATAAGTATTCACACGCTTTGCTATGTGACTCGAAATTGAGCTCAGGTGCAGCCTGTTTCCAGTGATAATCCTTGAGATGTTTCTACAACTTGGAGTCCACCTGAGGTAAATTCAATTGATTGGACATGATTTGGATAGGAACACACCTGTCTATATAAGGTCCCACAGGTGACAGTGCATGTCAGAGCAAACACAAAGCCACGAGGTCGAAGGAATTGTCTGTAGATCTCCGAGACAGGATTATGTTGAGGCACAAATCTGGGGAAGGGTATCAAAACATGTCTGCAGCATTGAAGGTCCCCAAGAACACAGTGACCTCCATCATCCTTAAATGGAAAAGGTTTGGAACCACCAAGACTCTTCCTAGAGCTGGCCGCCTGTCCAAACTGAGCAATCGGTGGAGAAGGGCCTTGGTCAGGCAGTTGACCAAGCACCCGATGGTCACTCTGACAGAGCTCCAGAGATGTGGAGATAGGCGAACCTTCCAGAAGGACAACCATCTCTGCAGCACTCCACCAATCAGGCCTTTATGGTAGAGTGGCCAGACGGAAGCCACTCCTCAGTAAAAGGCACATGACAGCCCACTTGGAGGATGCCAAAGGCACCTTAAGGACTCTCAGACTATGATAAACGAGATTCTCTGGTCTGATTAAACCGAGATTGAACTCTTTGGCCTGAATGCCAAGAGTCATATCTGGAGGAAACCTGGTGCCATACCTTTGGTAAAGCATGATGGTGGGAGCATCATGCTGTGTGGATGTTTTTCTGCAGCAAGGACTGGGAGACTAGTCAGGATCGTTAAAAAAATGAACAGAGCAAAGTACAGAGAGATCTTTGATGAAAACCTGCCAGGAAAATAGCTGTGCAGCGACACTCTCCATCCAACCTGACAGAGCTTGAGAGGATCTGCAGAGAATAATGGCAGAAACTCCCCACATACAGGTGTGCCAAGCTCGTAGTGTCATACCCGAGAAGACTCAAGGCTGTAATCGCTGCCAAAGGTGCTTAAACAAAGTACTGGATAAAGGGTCTGAATACTTATGTAAATGTGATATTTCAGTTTTTTATTTGACACATTTGCTAAAATGTATAAAAACCTGTTTTTGCTTTGTCATGATGGGGTATTGTGTGTAGATTGATGAGGGGAAAAAAACAATTGTGTTCGTGAGAGTCTCCCCTTTCCATAGAGTGGTCATAATAGTTTATAGGCTGTTCGAATGCTGTCTACGTTTTCTTGAGAAGACCCATTTTTAGGATGTCTCATGGTCTGACACACACCTCTGTCGCTCGGCCATCTTCCACCACAGAGGCGGAAGAGCGACATAGGCGGATGCCATGGATTGAGACGCAGCCTATTCAAAAAATGTAATATCTTTAAAAAATATATGTGTTTCTTTCTTTCACATGTGCTTCAAGAGACTTTTAAGAATGAAAAACAAAATGGATGAATAGGATAATTGGCTACAGAAGTGCCATTTATTTACCAATCTTTATAGCTTTTTTCAAATCCCAAAACATACAGGAGGAGTTACAGGCTAGCTACAAGTGGCAAGCTTAAACCGCGTTCATGTGCTAGTCGGAAATAGGGAACTCGGCACATGCATAACGGCACATGCATAACTACAACCAGTTAGCATGTCGGACATTTTGGAGTTAACCAGTTCCGACTAGCACGTGATTGGGGCATTAGTTAACGAACAAACTACCTTGGTCATGGCATGAATGACCAGAATGACACATTGATAAACCACCAAAGACACACCCCATTCTGTTTTAAAATTGAGAAAGAGGAGGAGTTGTACTGTTTTGCTGCCCAAAGTGGAACATTTCCCCCATCCTTGTGGCAATTTAGCCAATGTTGCATATACACTTTGCTAAACAACCAAAATAACTCTAGCTCTGCAGAGGGCAATTTCAACCCAGAAACTCCTACAATCACCTACAGTCTTTGGTCTCACATGCTTAAGTGTTGAAACATCAAAATCACGTGCAGAAACCAGAATGAAGAGTTTACAGTAGGAGCAGTGAAAGACAAAACCACAAAAACTATTTTTGTATAAGCAAAATATTATACAAAGTATCCAAATTACAATCTTGAACTTTTCTTCACTCTCCCTCTGACTTCATAAATCGAAGGTTGAACTGAGAGTAATAAAATACAACCGTCATACAGGATGCTGCTATAAAACAATCTCAGTGAACAAGCTCAGACATCTACAGTTGTTGTTGTCTGTAGCAGGCTGTGACTGCTGCTCTGAGCTGCAGGTCCGATTTCTTGTAAATCACGTGACTTTTCCTAGGGCTGCAGTGTGGGCCTCTGGCCAGGGAGTGTCACGACTGAGAAGAGGAGTGTCACCACTGAGAAGAAGAGAGAAGCATTTATAGGAAACTATGGGCCCTGTCATGGGTCCACATCCATTATCTGTGCACACATGTTGAAATTGTCCAGGGCCTGGACAAATTAAGATGCCAAAAGCATCTTAAGGCTAAGTTCATCATTAGAACCAACCACACCAATTGATATAATAAACCAAAGTCAGATAATTACTGCAATGACTGCGATGTACACTATACACAACATTGACAAATACCAGGTTACATAAGAACTAGGCTACATACCGGTGGCTGACTTGACACACATACCAGAGAAATGCCCTCATCTCTGCATCAGCAACATTAAAACTAATTTCTTTGAAAGATTTGATCCTTAATGTGAATCTTAATGGGCATTTAAGCACTGTAGTTTGTTTTCTGTAGTTTAATTGTTTGAGGTGAATACTTGTTGACATCAGGATTACACCAGTACTAGGCATTATTTGGAATTCTGGCTCATAAGCAGTGGTGTAAAGTAGTTAAGTAAAAATACTTTAAAGTACTACATAAGTAGTTTTTTGGGGTATTTGTACTTTACTTTAAAAAAAACAACAACTATTATATTGTGCCATTTTGTTTGCTTAATATAAGGAATTTTAAATCATTTGTACTTTTACTTTTGATATTTTAGCAACTACATTTACTTTTGATTGTTAAGTATATTTAAAACACAATACTTGTAGACTTTTCCTCAAGTCGTTTTTTTTACTCACGTTTTACTTCACTTTTATTTGAGTCATTTTCTATTAATGTATCTTTACTTTTACTCAAATATGACAATTTGATACTTTTTCCACCACTGCTCACAAGTCTGGGTGCATTGCGTTGTCTGACCAAGTTGGTCACAATTTCCTTGATCACTATCACTGTCATACAATTGAGAGAGAAAACATCTTGCTTGGCAGCATTCCACATCCAAAACACTATAAAAAAAACACATCTGTTCTGGCTCTGTCATGAAAATAGCGAGAGATCATCATCCTAACTTTGATACATTCAATAGGCCTTTATTTAGGATTCAGCATGTTTAATACTAGAGAATGGCCTACCAGTGCATTGAAGACAAGCGTGTCATTTCGAACGACCTTTAGGCTTAGTGACAAAACTCTTCACAATCATGCAAATACCTCTCACATTGTTTCACATTGACAGTACTGTCATAGTAAAAACCATATGACACCTGGTTAAAAGATGAGTTTTTACCTTTATTGTTATAAACTGTGAGAGTAACGAGAGTTTCCTTGTCCCTGCATGAACCCGTTTTAGGGCAATCAATGTTTTTGCAGTATACTCTTGGCGACATCTTGTGGTCTTTTATCAAACTTTTGAAGTGTGTAGTGATGCCAATAAAGCTCGTGTTGTGGTATCAATCACATGTCACAAGGAAAGAAAGAGAAGCAGTGATGTAATCAATTCTTTGGAAATGTATAAAATGGCACCCGACACATTTCACTTAAACCCTACCAGTGACAATTTGCCTAGGGCTCCAATATACACAAACTCTGACACCAAAGAGACATTAAAGAACAGAAATACAAATGTTCTTTAAAGATATTCGCATTTATCTGCAAATTGTACACACACAGGCACAGAGGCACGGACACACGTACGCAAGCAGACACCCCCACACACACACATCTATACATTCTAAAACAGAGGTCCATCAAAATTGATCAGTTATAAACAGCCGGAATGAATCTATGCTGCTTACGTGGTACAGCAATTCAAGGTATGGGTGGACGAGTTTCAAAAAGAGCATAGAAGCCTACGAGACAAGGGCATTTAATTTTTATTTACAGTCCCTCACTTCCACTTTCTCACATAGCATTGTGGGTAACAGATTATATGAAACCATGGAGCAAGTCAATAAATGCTTTATTACCAATACACACATTTGAGTGTATTTAGTATTACATTCTTACATGTACAACAGAAATAAACAACTATGTGTTGACCAATCTTCTGTGAAAACATTGCTTTGGCAATCCCTAAGTAATAGTTGTATCATATCCTTGGACATCTACATGCAAACTCACCTTCAATGCAGTGAGAAGATCATATTCCACAGTAAAACGCATTTCAATGAATACATCCATAAATATACAGAAAATATCCTTAACATAAGTAAAGATTGAGGGACCCAAGGATAGCAGACTTGCGCTGTGTTTTCATGGCAGTCAGTTTTACTTTCACTTTTTGTTGTGATCTGTTGGGAGGAGGGCCCTGGCATGGAAACTCTTTGCTTCTATAAAACCAGCTGTATACTTGATCCGCTCAGGAAATGTAGATGTAAGTGTAATGATATTGCAAATTCAGTGCCTTCGGAAAGTAGTCAGACTCCTTGACCTTTTCCACATATTGTAAGGTTACAGCCTTATTCTAAAATCGATTAAATCGTTGTTTTTTTTGCCCTCCATCATCAATCCCTCAAACACAATACCATTTTAGAATAAGGCTGTAACCTTACAAAATGTGTATCACATGATGAAAAAGCAAAAACATGGTTATTAGAAATTTCAGCAAATGTATAAAAAAAACTGAAACATCACATTTACACATAGGTATTCAGACCATACACTCTGTACTTTGTTTAAGCACATTTGGCAGTGATTACAGCCTCGAGTCTTTTTGGGCATGACACTACATGCTTGGCACACCTATATTTGGTGAGTTTCTGACATTCTTCTCTGTAGATCCTCTCAAATTCAGTCAGGTTAAATTAGGAGCATCGCTGCACAGCTGTTTTCAGGTCTCTCCTGAGATGTTTGATCAGGTTCAAGTCCCGGCTCTGGCTGGGCCACTCAAGGACATGCAGAGACTTGTCCCGGAGACACTCCTGTGTTGTCTTGGCTGTGTGCTTAGGGTCGTTGTCGTGTTGGAAGGTGTACCTTCACCCCAGTCTGAGGTCCTGAGAGCTCTGGAGCAGGTTTTCATCAACGATCTCTCTGTACTCCTTTCATCTTTGCCTCGATCCTGACTAGTCTCCTAGTCCCTGCTGCTGAAAAACATCCCCGCAGCATGATGCTGCCACCACCATGCTTCACCATAGGTATGGTGCCAGGTTTCCTCCAGATGTGACACTTGGCATTCAGGTCAAAGAGTTGAATCTTGGTTTAATCAGACCAGACAATCTTGTTTCTATTGGTCTGAGAGACTTTAGGTGCCTTTTAGCAAACTCCAAGTGGACTGTCATGTGTCTTTTACTGATGAGTGGATTTCGTCTGGCCACTCTAACATAAAGGCCTGATTGGTGGAGTGCTGCAGAGATGGTTGTCCTTCTGGAAAGTTCTCCCATCTCCACAGAGGAACTCTAAAGCTCTGTCAGAGTGTCCATCAGGTTCTTGGTTACCTCCCTGACCAAGGCCTTCTCCCCTGATTGCTCAGTTTGGTCGGGCGGCCAGCTCTAGGAAGGGTCTTGGTCGTTCCAAACTTCCTCCATTTAAGAATGATAGAGGCCACTGTGATCTTGGGGACCTTCAATGATTCAGACATTTTTTGGTACCCTTCCCCAGATCTGTGCCTCGAACCACAATCCCGTCTTGGACAATTCCTTCAACCTCATGGCTTGGTTTTCGCTCTGACATTCACCGTCAACTGTGGGAACTTATATAGACAGGTGTGTGACTTTTCAAATCATGTCCAATCAATTGAATTTGCCACAGACGGACTCCAATCAAGTTGTAGGAACATCTCAAGGATGATGGGACGGCAGGTAGCCTAGTGGCGGCAGGTAGCCTAGTGGTCAGAGCGTTGGGCCAGTAACCGAAGGGTGAAAAGGTAAAAATCTGTTGTTCTGCCCCTGAACAAGGCAGTTAATCCACTGTTCCCCGGGTAGGCCGTCATCGTAAATACAAAATTTGTTCTTAACTGACTTGCCAAGTTAAGTAAAGGTTAAATACAAATAAATAAATGATCAATGGAAGTCTCATAGCAAAGGGTCTGAATACTTATGTAAATAAGGTATTTCTGTTTTTAATTTTTAATGCATAAGCAAAAGTTTATAAAACCTATTTTCACTTTGTCACTATGGGGTATTGTGTGTGGATTGCTAAGGAGTTGTATTTATTTAATCCGTTTTAGAATAAGGCTGTAATGTAACAACATTTTGAAAAAGTCAAGGGGTCTGAATACTTTCCAAAGGCACTGTATATGCACTGAGTGTACAAAACATTAGGAACACCTGCTCTTTCCATGACATAGACTGACCAGGTGAATCCAGGTGAAAGCTATGATCCCTTATTGATGTCACCTGTTAAATCCACTTCAATCAGTGTAGATGAAGGGGAGGAGACAGGTTAAAGAATGATTTTTAAGCATTGAGACAACTGAGAATTGGATTGTGTATGTGTGACAATCAAATTAAATTTTATTCGTCACATGCACCAAATTCCACAGTGAAATACTTACTTATGAGCCCCAAACTGACAGTGCAGTTTAAAAAAATATGTTGGGGCCCCAGTTGGTTGAGGTAGTATGTACATGTAGGTAGAGTTAATTAAAGTGACTATGCATAGATGACAACAGAGAGCGGAAGTGGTGTGGAGAGGGGAGGGGGGGTGCAATGCGAATGATCTGGATAGCCATTTGACTAGATGTTCAGGAGTCTTATGGCTTGGAGGTAAAATCTGTTTAGAAGCCTCTTGGACCTAGACTTGGAGCTCCGGTACCACTTGCCATGTGTTAGCAGGGAGTATAGTCTATGACTAGGGAGGCTAGAATCTATGACAGTTTTTAGGGCCTTCCTCTGACACCGCCTGGTATAGAGGTCCTGGATGGCAGGAAGCTTGGCCCCAGTGATGTACTGAGCTGTTCGCACTAGCCTCTGTAGTGCCTTGCGGTCAGAGGCCGAGCAGTTGCCATATCAGGCAGTGATGCAACCAGTCAGGATGCTCTCGATGGTGCAGCTGTAGAACCTTTTGAGGATCTGAGTACCCATGCCAAATCTTTTCAGTCTCCTGATGGGGAATATGTTTTGTCGTGCCGCTTCATGAACGTCATGGTGCGCTTGGACAGTGTTAGTTTGTTGGTGATGTGGATGCCAAGGAACTTGAAGCTCTCAACCTGCTCCACTGCAGCCCCATCGATGAGAATGGGGGCGGGCATGCTCGGTCCTCTTTTTTCCTGCAGTCCACAATCATCTTCTTTGTCTTGATCACGTTGAGGGAGAGGTTGTTGTCCTGGCACCACATGGCCAGATCTCTAACCTCCTCCCTATAGGCTGTCTCATTGTTGTCGGTGATCAGGCCTACCTACCTGGCCGTGCAGTCATGAGTGAACAGGGAGTACAGGGGGGGGGGGGGGGGCTGAGCACGCACCCTGAGTGGCCCCTGTGTTGAGGATCAGCGTGGCGGATGTGTTGTTACCTACCCTTACTACCTGGGGGTGGCCGGTCAGGAAGTCCAGGATCCAGTTGCAGAGGAAGGTGTTTAGTCCCAGGGTCCTTAGCTTATTGATGAGCTTTGAGGGCACTATGGTGTTGAATGCTGAGTTGTAGTCAATAAATAGCATTCTCTCATAGGTGTTCCTTTTGTCCAGGTGGGAAAGGGCAGTGTGGAGTGCATCTGCGGTTCTGTTGGGGCGACATGCAAATTGGAGTGGGTTTCTAGGGCTTCTGGGATGATGGTGTAGATGTGAGACATGACCAGCCTTTCAAAGTACTTCATGGCTACAGACGTGAGTGCTATAGGTCGGTAGTCATTTAGGCAGGTTACCTTAGTGTTCTTGGGCACAGGCACTATAATGGTCGCTTAAAACATGTTGGTATTACAGACTCGGACAGGGAGAGGTTGAAAATGTCAGTTGCTAGTTGGTCAGCGCATGCTCTCAGTACACGTCCGGGTAATCCATCTGGCACTGCAGCCTTGTGAATGTTGACTTGTCTAAAGGTCTTACTCACATCGGCTGCGGAGAGCGTGTTCATACAGTCTTCCGGTATAGCTGGTGCTCTCATGCCTGTTTCAGTGTTATTTGCCTCGAAGCGAGCATAGAAGTAGTTTAGCTCGTCCGGTAGGCTCGTGTCACTGGGTAGCGCTCGGCTGTTCTTCCCTTTGTAGTCTGTAATGTTTTGCAGGCCCTGCTACATCCGACGAGCGTCAGAGCCGGTGTAGTACGATTCGATATTAGTCCTGTATTTACGCTTTGCCTGTTTGATGGTTCGTCGGAGGGCATAGCGGGATTTGTTATAAGCTTCTGGGTTAGAGTCCTAGCCTTTAGCTCAGTGCGGATGCTGCCTGTAATCCATGGCTTCTGGTTGGGGTATGTACGTACGGTCACTGTGGGGATGACGTCATCAAAGCCAATGACAGATGTGGTGTACTCCTCAATGCCATTGGAGGAATCCTGGAACATATTCCAGTCTGTGCTTGCAAAACAGTCCTGTATCTGATCACTTTTTTTATTAATCTAGTCACTGGTGCTTCCTGCTTTAATTTTTTGCTTGTAAGCAGGAATCAGGAGGATGAAATTATGGTCAGTCTCCAGAACTGAACCCAATAGAAAATCTTTGGAGGGAGCTGAATGTCCGTATTGCCCAGCGACAGCCCCGAAACCTGAAGGATCTGGAGAAAGTCTGTATGGAGGAGTGGGCCAAATCCCTGCTGCAGTGTGTGCAAACCTGGTCAAGAACTACAGGAAACGTATGATCTCTGTAATTGCAAACAAAGGTTTCTGTACCAAATATTAAGTTCTGCTTTTCGGATGTATCAAAATACTTATGTCATGCAATAAAATGCTAATTAATTACTTAAAAATCATACAATGTGATTTTCTGAATTTATGTTTTAGATTCCGTCTCTCACAGTTGAAGTGTACCTATGATAAAAATTACAGACCTCTCCATGCTTTGTAAGTGGGAAAACCTGCAAAATCGGCAGTGTATCAAATACTTGTTCTCCCCACTGTATACTTGCAACCTACTACTCGTACTACTGCTATTATAATTCTAATGATATTCCTCATGATAATTGCTGTAATTATGATACTAATAAACATGGTTGTTTTCATTATTGTTGCTATTATCATTATGCCAATCATAAGAACAAGCTATGAAACGTTACCATATGCTATTAACTATTATAACACCTATGAAATACATGAATTACCCTCTAAGCTTCTGCATCTGTGGTACTGTCTCAGGGAGAACTTTTCCAAAACTCTCTGGTAGAACGAAACAACGTAGGCTGGATAACACAGCCAGACTCCCAATCAAAACATATGGCAGGTATTTGTAATAATTACCTGGTAAAAGAGGGCAAGATTATATAGATAGACTTTATTAACAGTCCAATGTTGACTGTGTATCCCCTAGACTAGAGATGACATTTTAACATTACCTGCTGGGATAATCTGGATGAAGAGATTAACAGAATTGCCAAGAAACAGAGTGGATGACTGGCAGAATCTTCGATAGCAAAATTTCAGCAGTAACATAGCGATTATATAGGCTGGCACTTCTACAGCTGCAGACAGGAAGAAGATGATATAGGAATTCCCATGCAGGTTATTGGTATTGAATAGCAGTGCATAGTAGGCCACGATGATGATATCTAGAAAAAGCCTCTGCCCTCAAATGATTCATACACTTTACAAAGGACCCAAACAAAATACTGAGCATTTAGTCATCTCAATAGGATCTAATTGATATCTAAGTAACCTGCAACAATCTTTATGCATCGAATTCAATACAATCTGCTCTACGGAAAACAAATATGATCATAAAAGTGCATATTTCAATTCAAATAAGAATGATTGTCATTTAACTTAAATACATGACGTAACCTCAACACCACACAGGAAGAGTGTTCAATTCAAAACTAATTGTATTTGTCACACAACAGGTGTGGACTAACAGTGAAATACTTTGACGGGCCCTCCCCAACAACGCAGAGAGAAAGAAAATAGAGCAATAGAAAAGTAAAACACAAAAAGGAGTAACAATATATGCCATGTACCAGACGATTATATCCAATAGAAACACAATGAGTAAGGTTAACTTGGCTACTTATACTGAACAAAAATCTAAATGCAACATGCAACAATTTCAAATATTTTACTGAGTTCATATATGGAAATAAATTTGTGAGGCCCTAATCTATGGATTTCACATGACTGGGAATACAGATATGCACCTCCTGGTCACAGATAGCTTTAAAAAAGGGAGGTGCGTGTATAAGAAAACCAGTCAGTATGTGGTGTTACCACCATTTGCCTAATGCAGCTCGACACATCTCCTTCACATAGAGTTGATCAAGCTGTTGATTGTGTGTAATGTTGTCCCACTCCTCTTCAATGGCTGTGCGAAATTCCTGGATATTGGCAGGAACTGGAACACGCTATTGTACACATCGATCCTGAGCAACCCAAACATGCTCAATGGGTGACATGTCTCACCTCTCACATGTCTCACCTCTCACGGCTCACCTCTCACAGTTCTGGGCGACTTTAACCTCCCCACGTCTACCTTTGACTCTTTCCTCTCTGCCTCCTTCTTTCCACTCCTCTCCTCTTTTGACCTCACCCTCTCACCTTCCCCCCCTACTCACAAGGCAGGCAATACGCTCGACCTCATCTTTACTAGATGCTGTTCTTCCACTAACCTCACTGCAACTCCCCTCCAAGTCTCAGACCACTGCCTTGTATCCTTTTCCCTCTCGCTCTCATCCAACACCTCCCACACTGCCCCTACTCGGATGGTATCGCGCCGTCCCAACCTTCGCTCTCTCTCCCCCGCTACTCTCTCCTCTTCCATCCTATCATCTCTTCCCTCCGCTCAAACCTTCTCCCACCTATCTCCTGATTCTGCCTCCTCAACCCTCCTCTCCTCCCTCTCTGCATCCCTTGACTCTCTATGTCCCCTATCCTCCAGGCCGGCTCGGTCCTCCCCTCCCGCTCCGTGGCTCGATGACTCATTGCGAGCTCACAGAACAGGGCTCCGGGCAGCCGAGCGGAAATGGAGGAAAACTCGCCTCCCTGCGGACCTGGCATCCTTTCACTCCCTCCTCTCCACATTTTCCTCCTCTGTCTCTGCTGCTAAAGCCACTTTCTACCACGCTAAATTCCAAGCATCTGCCTCTAACCCTAGGAAGCTCTTTGACACCTTCTCCTCCCTCCTGAATCCTCCTCCCCCCCTCCTCCCTCTCTGCAGATGACTTCGTCAACCATTTTGAAAAGAAGGTCGACGACATCCGATCCTCGTTTGCTAAGTCAAACGACACCGCTGGTTCTGCTCACACTGCCCTACCCTGTGCTCTGACCTCTTTCTCCCCTCTCTCTCCAGATGAAATCTCGCGTCTTGTGACGGCCGGCCGCCCAACAACCTGCCCGCTTGACCCTATCCCCTCCTCTCTTCTCCAGACCATTTCCGGAGACCTTCTCCCTTACCTCACCTCGCTCATCAACTCATCCCTGACCGTTGGCTACGTCCCTTCCGTCTTCAAGAGAGCGAGAGTTGCACCCCTTCTGAAAAAACCTACACTCGATCCCTCCGATGTCAACAATTACAGACCAGTATCCCTTCTTTCTTTTCTCTCCAAAACTCTTGAACGTGCCGTCCTTGGCCAGCTCTCCCGCTATCTCTCTCTGAATGACCTTCTTGATCCAAATCAGTCAGGTTTCAAGACTAGTCATTCAACTGAGACTGCTCTCCTCTGTATCACGGAGGCGCTCCGCACTGCTAAAGCTAACTCTCTCTCCTCTGCTCTCATCCTTCTAGATCTATCGGCTGCCTTCGATACTGTGAACCATCAGATCCTCCTCTCCACCCTCTCCGAGTTGGGCATCTCCGGCGCGGCCCACGCTTGGATTGCGTCCTACCTGACAGGTCGCTCCTACCAGGTGGCGTGGCGAGAATCTGTCTCCTCACCACGCGCTCTCACCACTGGTGTCCCCCAGGGCTCTGTTCTTGGCCCTCTTCTATTCTCGCTATACACCAAGTCACTTGGCTCTGTCATAACCTCACATGGTCTCTCTTATCATTGCTATGCAGACGACACACAATTAATCTTCTCCTTTCCCCCTTCTGATGACCAGGTGGCGAATCGCATCTCTGCATGTCTGGCAGACATATCAGTGTGGATGACGGATCACCACCTCAAGCTGAACCTCGGCAAGACGGAGCTGCTCTTCCTCCCGGGGAAGGACTGCCCGTTCCATGATCTCGCCATCACGGTCGACAACTCCATTGTGTCCTCCTCCCAGAGCGCCAAGAACCTTGGCGTGATCCTGGACAACACCCTGTCGTTCTCAACTAACATCAAGGCGGTGGCCCGTTCCTGTAGGTTCATGCTCTACAACATCCGCAGAGTACGACCCTGCCTCACACAGGAAGCGGCGCAGGTCCTAATCCAGGCACTTGTCATCTCCCGTCTGGATTACTGCAACTCGCTGTTGGCTGGGCTCCCTGCCTGTGCCATTAAACCCCTTCAACTCATCCAGAACGCCGCAGCCCGTCTGGTGTTCAACCTTCCCAAGTTCTCTCACGTCACCCCGCTCCTCCGTTCTCTCCACTGGCTTCCAGTTGAAGCTCGCATCCGCTACAAGACCATGGTGCTTGCCTACGGAGCTGTGAGGGGAACGGCACCTCAGTACCTCCAGGCTCTGATCAGGCCCTACACCCAAACAAGGGCACTGCGTTCATCTACCTCTGGCCTGCTCGCCTCCCTACCACTGAGGAAGTACAGCTCCCGCTCAGCCCAGTCAAAACTGTTCGCTGCCCTGGCCCCCCAATGGTGGAACAAACTCCCTCACGACGCCAGGACAGCGGAGTCAATCACCACCTTCCGGAGACACCTGAAACCCCACCTCTTTAAGGAATACCTAGGATAGGTTAAGTAATCCCTCTCACCTCACCCCCCCTAAGTTTTAGATGCACTATTGTTAAGTGACTGTCCCACTGGATGTCATAAGGTGAATGCACCAATTTGTAAGTCGCTCTGGATAAGAGCGTCTGCTAAATGACTTAAATGTAATGTAAATGTAAATGTCTGGTGAGTATGCAGGCCAGAAAAGGACTGGGACACGTTCAGCTTTCAGGAATCATGCTGAAACCTGAGGAGATGGCGGCGGATGAATGGCACGACAATGGGCCTCAGGATCTTGTCATGGTATCTCTGTGCCATCGATAAAATGCAATCGTGTTTGTTGTCCGTACAATAACTTATGCCTGCACATACCATAACCCTATCATGGAGCACTCTGTTCACAACGTTTACATCAGCAAACCGGTCGCCCAGGCGACACCATACACTTGGTCTGTGGTTGTGAGGCTGGTTGGACGTACTGCCAAATTCTCTAAAACAACATTGGAGGAGGCTAATGGTAGAGAATACAATATAAAAGTATTTAGCAACAGCTCTGGTGGACGTTCCTGCAGTCAGCATGACAATTGCATGCTCCCTCAAAACTTGAGACATCTGTGGCATTGAGTTGTGTGACACAACGGCACATTTTTAGAGTGGCCTGTTATTGTCCCCGGCACAAGGTGCACCTGTGTAATTATCATGCTGTTTAATCAGCATGTTGATATGACACACCTGTCATGTGGATGGATTATCTTGGCAAAAGAGAACTGCTCACTAACCGGGATGTAAACAGATTTGTGTATACAATTTGATAGAAATAAGCTTTTTGTGCATATGGAACATTTCTGCAGTATACAGTGCATTCAGAAAGTATTCACTTTTTTTCACATTTTGTTACATTACAGTCTTACTATAAAATGGATTAAATGCATTTTGTTCCTCGTCAATCTACACACAATATCCCATAATGGGACATTTTTGCTAATTTATATAAAATAAAATAAACTGAAATACCTTATTACATACATATTTAGACCCTTTGCAATGATATTTTAAATTGAGCTCAGGTGCATCCTGTTTCTATTGATCATCCTTGAGATGTTTCTGTAACTTGATTGGAGTCCACCTGTGGTAAATTCAATTGATTGGACATGATTTGGAAAGGCACATACCTGTCTATATAAGGTCCCTCAGTTGACAGTGCATGTCAGAGCAAAAACCAAGCCATGAGGTCGAAGGAACTGTCCATATAGCTTGGAACCACCAAGACTTCCTAGAGCTGGCCGCTTGGCAAAACTTAGCAACCAGGAAAGAAGGGCCTTGGTCAAGGAGGTGACCAAGAACCTGATGGTCACTCTGACAGAGCTCCAGTTCCTCTGTGGAGATGGGAGAAACATCCAGAAGGACAATCATCTCTACAGAATTCCACAAATCAGGCTTTAATGGTAGAGTGGCCAGAGGGAAGCCACTCCTCAGTAAAAGGCACATGACAGCCCACTTGGAGTTTGCCAAAAGGCACCTAAAGAACTCTCAGACCAAACAAGATTCTCTGGTTTGATGAAACCAAGATTGAGCTCTTTGGCCTGAATGCCAAAAGTCACGTCTGGAGGATACCTGGCACCATTCCTACGGTGAAGCATAGTGGTGGCACCATCATGTTGTGGGGATGTTTTTCAGCAGCAGGGACTGGAAGACTAGTCAGGATTAAAGGGACAGATGAACAGTGTAAATTACAGACAGATTCTTGATGGTAACCTTTGCCAGAGCGCTCAGGACCTCAGACTGGGGCAAAGGTTCACCTTCCAACAGGACAATGACCCTAAGCACACAGCCAAGATAACGCAGGAGTGGCTTCTGGACAAGTCTCGGAATGACCTTGAGTGGCCCAGCCAGAGCTCGGATTTGAACCTGATCGAACATCCCTGGAGAGACCTGAAAATAGCCGTGCAGCGACGCTCAACCTGACAGATCTTGAGAGGATCTGCAGAGAAGAATGGGAGAAACTCCCCAAATACAGGTGTGCCAAGATTGTAGTATCGTACCCAAGAAGACTCACGGCTGTAATCGCTGCCAAAGGTGCTTCAACATAATACTGTGTAAAGGTTCTGAATACTTATGTAGATATCATATTTCAGTATATGTTGATATCTTTTTCAACAAAAAAAACAACTGTTTTTGCTTTGTCATTATGGGGTGTTGTGTGTAGATTGATGAGAGAAAAAAAGCAATTTAATCCATTTTAGAATAAGGCTGTAATGTAGCAAAATGTGGAAAAGTCAAAGGGTCTGAATACTTTCCGAATGCACTGTACAATTTCATAAAGTAAAAGATAGCTAATAATTTCAAGCCGGAATACTGTTTTGTAGTTTTAATACACATCCAAGAGAAAACAATTTAGACTCCTTCCCGAAACTCAGATTTGCTATCAATGTTTTTGGTATCTTGGTCTGTGTTGCATCGACACCTGTGGAACAGACAAAAAGACGTATTTGAAACAATTCTTCATTCATATCTTATACGGATGGACATAAAGAGGGACGGACAGTCAAACTCACCCTTTGATTTGTTGCATCTGTGAGATGGTTTCTGGCAACACCCTCCCGTATGTCTCAGGTAAACTGAAGCAGCACAGACCCCCACATATTGCCAGGCTACCAATAACTATGTATGGGAGGTACTTGTAGTAATTTCCTGCAAATAACAAAATCAATACGTTTTCAGTACCAAGGGAGGGGTCTGAATATCAGCAAAGCAAATTCACAGTGAGAGACATTGTCAATCTTGTTCATCTCCACTGATCAAAGAAAGGGACCATGAGTCAGGTTTTACCGAGGTAGATGATGAAGGGGGAGAGGATGGTGACTGTGCGTGCTGCCATGGAGCACGTCCCCATAGCCATGTTCCTACCCACGGTGGGGAAGAGCTCCGACGTGACGGCGTACACCACACAGAATGCTGCGGTGATGGCAAACTTCCCCATCATCTCCAGAAAGATTGCCACTCCTGGGAGATCTGAAACATAGAGAGACAGCCAGGTGTAAACTGGGTGATAAATATCTGTAAATGAGACTCCCTCTGAGACTGTCAATTCATTTTTACCTGTTGGGACAATGTTAATGATGAGAATAACAGTGCCACCTAGGAAGAGAGTGGAGGACTGGCATAAGTGTCTGGAACAGTATCTGAGAAGCACCAGGGCGATGAAATAGGCGGGCACTTCTACAACTCCAGACAGGAAGCAGTTGACATAGGGATTTCCATTGAGGTTGTTTGTGTTCAAAATTAGGGCAAAGTAACCACAGGAGATTATCATCCTGCAGAGAAGGGAAATCAAAGATACAGAGCCTATTGAGCATGATGAACAGGCACAAACAAAGTCGTATTCAGAGCCATTGATATTGTTTAGGACTTCAGCTGCTAGGACTTACCACAGAAGGGAACACAGAACTGTGATTGAGAGCATGTTGCTGCTCCTCATGACATCCAGAATGTTGTGTTTCATGCCCTTCATGGCCAGAGCATCTTCTACCTGGTGATATGTGGGTAAGTCATCATTGGGATACATCATTTTAAGAAGCAAAATGCATCACGGTTGACATTTGTTAAGAGTAAATTCATACCCAGCCATCCCCTGTGTCTCAAGATGTCTTGAGTCATCTTAAAACACATTTATAAGACTTGTCTTGAGACATGGACTGTGTCTCATTACACACCATGACATTTTGTGCCATGTCGTCACGAAGACATGCAAAGCGCTTGACAACATTTTAACACACACACACACGCACGCACACACACACGCACACACACACACGCACGCACGCACGCACGCACGCACGCACACACACACACACACACACACACACACACACACACACACACACACTTAAAGTCTGAAGTTTACATACACTTTAGCCAAATACATTAAAACTCAGTTTTTCACAATTCCTGACATTTAATCCTCGTAAAAATGATTTGTTTTAGGTCAGTTAGGATCACCACATTATTTTAAGAATGTGAAATGTCAGAATAATAGTAGAGAGAATGATTTATTTATTATTTTACTTTTATTTATTTCATCACATTCCCAGTGGGTCAGAAGTTTACAAACACTCAATTAGTATTTGGTAGCATTGCCTTTACATTTTTTAATTTGGCTAAAACATTTTGGGTAGCCTTCCACATGCTTCCCACAATATTGGCCCATTCCTACTGACAGAGCTGGTGTCACTGAGTCAGGTTTGTAGGCCTCCTTGCTCGCACACGCTTTTTCAGTTCTGCCCAAAAATGTTCTATAGGATTGAGGTCAGGGCTTTGTTTTGGCATCTATTTTGTGAAGTGCACCAGTCCCTCCTGCAGCAAAGCACCCCTCAACATGATGCTGCCACCCCCGTGCTTCACGGTTTGGATGGTGTTCTTCGGCTTGCAATCCTTCCCCTTTTTCCTGCAAACATAACGATGGTCATTATGGCCAAACAATAGTCTGGCTTTTTGATGGTGGTTATGGAGCAGTGGCTTCTTCTTTGCTGAGCGGCCTTTCAGGTAATGTCGATATAGGACTCGCTTTACTGTGGATATAGATCATTTTGTACCTGTTTCCTCCAGCATCTTCACAGGGTCCTTTGCTGTTGTTCTGGGATTGATTTACACTTTTCGCACCAAAGTATGTTCATCTCTTGGAGACAGAACACATCCCATGGTGTTTATACTTGCGTACTATTGTTTGTACAGATGAACGTGGTACCTTCAGGCATTTAAAAATAGCTCCCAATGATGAACCAGACTTGTGCAGGTCTACAATCTTTTTCTGAGGTCTTGGCTGATTTCTTTTGATTTCCCCATGATGTCAAGCAAAGAGGCACTGAGTTTGAAGGTAGGTCTTGAAATGCATCCACAGATCCACCTCCAATTGACTCAAATTATGTCAATTAGCCTATCAGAAGCTTCTAAAGCCATCGCATAATTTTCTGGAATTTTCCATGCTTTTTAAAGGTACAGTCAACTTAGTGTATGCAAACTTCTGACCCACTGGAATTGTGATAGAGTGAATCATAAGAGAAATAATCTGTCTGTAAATAATTGTTGGAGAAAATACTTGTGTCAAAGTAGATGTCTTAACCGACTTGCCAAAACTATAGTTTGTTAACAAGAAATGTGTGGAGTGGTATATATATATATATATACACTGAGTGTCGAAACATTAGATGCTTCTTCCTAATATTTGCACCCCCTTTTGCCCTCAGAATAGCCTCAATTCTTCGGGGTATGGACTCTTCAAGGGGTCGAAAGCGTTCCCCCGGGATGTTGACTCCAATGCGCCCCTGGTAAAAACACACTTTGTTTCCTTGCTGTTTAAGGTGAAGAAAACATTAGTTTGAGAAGCTCCACAGGTAATTAGAGGTGGTGTGTTAAACCAATGACAAATAGTATCAGATCCCCAAATGGGTACATGTATATGCTTAAATTTGCCCGCGGGCCAGGTACTGTAGCTTATAGGCCTAGTTCTATGCGTCTGTGTTTCTCAACATTGACAGGAACGCTCCAAACAAAGACAATGACTAAATTGACAGAACTCGTAAATGGAATTAAATAAACCCAAAACAATGTGTCCACTCTGACAATGAGAACGGAAGACTGGAATAATAATATTGAACGCATTAAAGCTAAACCGTAACCGTAACCAAAGTAATAAACATTGTAGACTAGAAATTACATGAATTAACTGTGAATGTACTACTTAAAGTTAAACTGATATATGTAATGGGGAATTGATAGACACTAACAATCAAATACAAACAATTCACACAATGCAGTGAAACAATGAATGTGCACAGATTGGCGGGAGAGCGCACATTCTGGAGAGAGAAGTGCATTGTGCATCTGGATGTATGGTCAATCTGACGTCTCCATTGGCCATGCTGCATTTAGGGTGATATGGCCTCATTAGAAGTCAGGGCAAGAATTGAAAATCAGAGGAAAGGCTGAATTATTGCTGTCCATCAATGATTCCCAACCAAATGTAATGGGCTTGAGCAATTTTTTTACAAAACAATGGATATACAGTATGATTGTTTATTTTTTGACGTGAACTGAAGCGGCAACTATGACAGGAGAAGGCTTGAAGGGCCCAAGCAAGACTATACCTACCGGCCAAGTTTGGTAGGTACATGCCCTGAAGTTGAACTCATTCAAATGGAATAAATGTGAACCTTTTAATCCTTACTTGATCTCAACTTGCCCTGATGACAGAAGCTTGTTTTAACACCCTCACAGGAGATTGGCCCCAAGGAGGACCTTGGTCAGCTGACGTTGAGTGCAGAAAATGGTTTGCAAATCCCCAATGTAGGGTATGTGCTGGCAGAGGTAAAGGTGGGGACCTTGGTGTTGAGGAACAGAGAAATTGTGATTTCAAGAAATGAAATTCATAACCCTGGAAATCTACCCATATTAGGAATGAATGTCATTGGATTATGTTGGGATGCTCTGGTACCTCTCATTTGTCAAACAGAACCAACCATGGTGAACATTGTCCAAATGGGCCAGGACCCTGAGCACTGGGAGGAGCTACAAGAACGAGATCCCACCCTCAGACGTCGACACCCATATGTTGCCCAAGGGGCAAGACCTGCCAATGAAGAAAATAACTGGGAGACTGCAGCTGTGCGCCGCCTCCTATTGGAGAGGGCTAGTCTAGAGCTCAAAAATGGGGTACTCACTCGTCAGGTTTTGGACACAGAAAAGCATCCGTATGCAGCCAAATCCATGGGAGAAATGGCCACGTTGGAATGGCCAAGATGCACACAGAAAAGGAAAGGGCAGTCGAGGTGGATGTAACATCTTAACCTGAACATGTGTGCAATAAAACTTTTCATAAATCCATAGAGGACCTGGTGAGTCTACCCCCTGAAAAATCTACCTCTGCCTGTGGAAAAGTGGGGAAGGATGCCCAGAGGAAGACTAAGCCAATATGGTCAAATCCAAACCATGTCTTATCAATGGCTGATGCTATGGAACAGAGGAAGGTTCTCCAGAGCATGCCCCTGACGAGAGACCCCGGTGGAGAACCAGGGGCAGACCGATGTCCAATACCCCAGACGGTCACCACGGAGGAACATGGGAAGACAACCCTCCCAACTCCAATAGTGAGAAAAATACATGGGCCTAAAGTAGTTGCAAAGTGCACCCGAGGACAGGCGGAGAAAAGTGGAGAGTCATGATATGACTAAATAAAATGTTTTGAATTCTACCAGGAAATGACTTGCTCTCACTCTTTTTTTCTGTGTGCGCATTTTGTGTGATTTGTGTTTCTGTTGGGCAGAGGAAGAATGCGCTCGAAGTCAAACAAATGGGGGCAAGAAAGGGGAACCAATGAAAGATAACTGGGGTAGCAGTAGATATAAACGTTGACCAGCTGACGGCAAAGATTCCCTGTGTATGTGATGCTCGTCGTTTGATGTGACACAGACAGGGTGGCGAGAGTGGGGAAACAGAAGAGTCAATGTCTGTTCTTAAGTTGATTCTTTGCCTGACAAGGTGAAGTTAGGATATAAGTGATCCTATACGAGCGTATGTGCCAATTACATTAAGATGTTACAGGTGTCAAGCGTATGGGCATGTGGCAGCAGTGTGTTGTAGGAGGGAGGGTCCAAGGTGTGAGCATTGTGCAGAAGGGCATGAGACAAAGGAATGTGTAGCATTGGGGAAAGTAGTGGAATGTGTTAATTGTAGGGGTGCCCATGGACCTTGGGATCAGAAATGTCTCGTGCAAGAGAGGCAGGTTGAGTTTTCAGGGTTAGAGTAGAGCAGAAGTTGTCATATGCTGAGGCAGTGAAGAAAGTAGAGGAAGATGGGTTAAGGGGGAGGATCTCAGAAACTGGAAAAGGGGCGGAGCTCTGACCACATTGATGGAAAACACAGACTGGAGTAACAGGGACGTTCACAGTTTAACTCTTTTCCATTGGACTGGATTTTAATGAACAGATTTCTCATTTTAATGAGTAGACTCTGGTTTATTCGAACCATATATTCAAAGTTAAATGTGTAGCATTGTACTGCACATCATTTATTTGTGCTACAGGCCTAACCCACAGGGGGTGTTTCTGGAATGGACAGAGCAGAAGGAAAACCATGAATGGATTTCCCCACCCCCTAAACTGAAGAAATAACTTTTTTTTCTTTTTGTGGAATAAAATTTCACTTTCGGCCATTTGTGTGTGGCCTAAATTTGTACCTACCTCTGTTCCCCCCAACAATCTATACTGTTTGTTGAAGCTCTGCCTCCTTGTGTTTTTGGTCACTGATGTGGTTCCCAACTGGCCACTCTGAACCTGAATCTTTAGAGTCCTGGTGCGCAAACTTTCCACCAGGTGGCGGTGGCGGTTACTTTATGACACATTCACGGGTCACGACAGAGGAGTTTTGGTTCCTGACTCAAAGGGAATACCCTGCCGTCTCCTTGTGAGCATTAAAAGTCCTGATACCCTTCGTCGGCTCATACAGTATCTGTGTGAAGCTGGATTCAGTGCTCTCGTCTGCATTAAAACCAATTATCAATCCAGGTTGAATGTGACAGAAGAGATGAGGTGTGTACTGTCGACCACGCCCCCTGACTTTGAGAAGCTCCGACCCGACATGCATCAAACGCACCCATCTCATTAGTAGTGGTGAGATATGAGACATTATGTAAGACTAATTTGCAATTGACTGTCTTAGCCCCACATTAAAAGTATGTGATAGTGAGTTGAGAAGACAGAAACTGTTTTTTCAATTGACTGCCATAGCCCCAAATAAAAAATGTAACTGAGTTAGTGTCTTAATGTCTTATTTCTAAGATGTCTTATATATTTAAGACATTTTTTACATTTTGATTTATCTAACCTTCACATTGACAGGGAGTCAATGCTGAGACCAAGGTCTCTATTCCAGATAAGCCCTGTATAGCACCGCAATACACATAAAAATACAATGTACACATTAAACTACGCATTCATATACACAAAATACACGTAATTACACACAATACACAAAAAGCTAAACACAATCATAAAAAAAACACATTCTTCAAGATAAAAGGTCCCCCAACAGCTTTCTGAAACACCCTAGAGGCACCAATTCCTAAAATGTTTAAGAACGTTGGAGATCATTCCACACATGATTGTCACGTTCGTCATAATGATGAGACTAAGGCGCAGCGTGAGTAGAGTTCCACATAATTTGAAACTCACCTAACATAACAACAAACGGAACCAAACGGAACTTGACGCTATACAAATAGTGCAGACAGGCAACTATACATAGACAAGATCACACGACACAAATGAGGAAAATGGCTACCTAAATATGATCCCAAATCAGAGACAACGATAAACAGCTGTCTCTGATTAGGAACCATATCAGGCCAACATAGACATACAAAAACCCCTGGAAATACAAAATCTAGAGTACCCACCCTAGTCACACCCTGACCCAACCAAAATATATAGAAAACAGAAACAGAGATATCTAAGGTCAGGGCGTGACAATGATGCAATTTCTTTTACTAAGAGCAGATATACCAAACTCATTGGAAATCGAAGGGGAATCTCCAGAGTTAGTCATCCCTGAGACCGGGTCTGGTATCCTGTACAGAACGTCTTTAAGTTAACAATGAAGAAAGTTAAGGCAGAAGTTTATGCAGGGGGGCTTTATCAACAAAAACAGTTGAATGCATCAGTCTATGAGACTTCAAAGAGGGCCAGCCAACATATCGCTCGTAATAAAGCGCAGTGCACTATGATACACTGCGTACAACAATGTCTTCAATACAGTGGCAGCTGCATTCATACATCTCAAGACATGTCTTAGAGATGGCGATGAATGGGAAGGTTGCCCCTGCATTCTATCACCTGCATACCCTTTATCTCCGTTAGCACAGAGTCCACCATCTATCTCACGTTTGTTATTCTGCAGTGATTCACTGCATTGGTTAAAACACATCAGAAACCTTAACTAGAGTATTCTGATGAATGACCTGGATTACGCCATAAAACAGGAAGGAATGCATTAGCCTCTCAAATGATTTACCATTGGTTGATCTACTTCATTCAGGTTATGTACTGCAGCAAAAAACGGACTTTGACTTCAACTGGATTGGTACCTAAAATATATATTTGACATCAGATTCAAAGACATAAACACTTTTGTAATTCTTCTGTGGATGGTTTATCTTATGAAATGACGTAAGCTAAACTGTAGCTAAGTAAGGTAGCTCACCTCTGAGGGAGTGAAGATGACCTCTGGGGCTTCAACTCTGTTCCTCCTGGCAGCGTCTCTCAGTATGGCCTCAGCCTCCTCAACTCTTCCCTGAGAGAGCAGCCATCTGGGAGACTCTGGGATGACCCTATACCAATTCATACACAGTCATAAAAAACTAAACTGAAGCCCTTTGTGCAGTCAGGCTAATGAAGTATGCAAGAAGTAATGCACCTTGCTGAAAGAAGAGGCCACAGATCATTGACTAAGTAGAAGGTTTTGCGGGAAATACATTTTTGTGGGGATAAATTGTGCTTACCACCATAGAGGGATGTATATGAGTCCAGAGCCTGCCATGGGCACCAGCAACCACCTCCACTCACGGATGAAGTATGCCACAGGTGACATCAACATGTAGCCAATCGCAGAGCTCAGGAAAACTCCGAGAGAGGAGAACACCACTCGAACTCCAGGGCTCAGTATTTCTGTCCCTAGGACCAGATATGCAAGTTCAGTAAATTGACCAAATGTACAAGAGATACTACAAGAGTTACAAGGAATGCTTATTTTCAACCTACCAAGAACATACGCTATGACATAGTTGGAGACTGATCCAGCACCAACAAAGAAGAAAATAATACTGAATGCCTCCCAGTTTGGGGAGAATATTTGTGCGAATGTGGCCACAACCTGGATTATTATAGTAGTGAAGAGTGCTGGCTTTCTTCCAAACCTATTGATGAAAAAGAATGCAAGGTCACATCTCACATGATTCTCCATTAGCACTGAGGGTCACAGTATGAGAGTATACAGTATGACAGGATACAGTACTGACCTGTCGGACATCTGGCCAGAGATGAATGTTCCCACAAGCGCACCAAAGTAGTTAATTGATGTGGTCAAAGGAACTTTGTACGCGTTATCACACACCACATCCCACTGCAAAATACACATATTTCCACATTTACACAAATGTATTTTATCTACCCTTTACAAAAAGTGAAACTGCAGTTACAGTACAGTAACTGTTATTCTGAATTCCAGTAACTGTCGTATGTTGTAACTGCAAAAATAATCACAGTAGAATTGCAAAATGATGACAAGACAACATAGTAACACATCAGTTAGTTTCTGGATGCAGTAATTGCAGTACAACTGCAACATACACTGCCTGTCACGTTGTATCAATGATTGGGAGACAGGCGCAGGAATTCGTAATAGGGGGGTTTAATAATCCACCCAAAATATACAACATGCCACAAAAGGCACGGGACGAAGCCCAAAACAAACGCGTATACAAAAACACATCGAAGTAACCCAAACAGAAGAGCGAAGAAAAAACTCTAATAAATACACGGAACGAGACTCACAATACACTACACAGGGCGAGACCCATAATAACAAGTGCACAATACATGCAGCACGAAAGCCGAAATAACAAAGCACAGGTACTCACAGAACAACGGACATGGGAACAATAACCGACAAGACAATGGTGAACAGAGGGCAGAGACATTTAATTACTAATCAGGGGAATTGGAATCAGGTGTGCGTAATGAGACAGTTCAGTGATGCCTAGACGCTGGTGACATAGACCTCCGGAACTGGTGCTTGAAATGCAAGAGCAGCGGACGTCAACGGAATCGGGGATGACAACAGGGATGCGGTGCGGGTGACCACTGGCCTCGTGGTGACCACATGGTCATAGTGCGGGTCGGTCAGGGAGCTGATGGTGAAAATCCCTGGTCAGCGAAGTGTACAGGATGTCCACCGCAGGAACCCGGCACCACTCCTCTGGGTCGTACCCCTCCCCTGACGCTCTGCACCAGCAGCGGGACGACACCGGCCTCGAGGACGACCACAGGAACGTGTGGCGGGTTGATCAGGGCCAGTTGCAGCTACTGAAGTTGTGTCATGGACGGGCCAGTTGCAGCTGCCGAAGTTGTGTCATCATCAGAGGGCCAGTTGCAGCTGCATCATCAGAGGGCCAGTGTGTCAGCATCAGAGGGCCAGTTGCAGCTGCCGAAGTTGTGTCAGCATCAGAGGGCCAGTTGCAGCTGCCGAAGTTGTGTCATCATCAGAGGGCCAGTTGCAGCTGCCGAAGTTGTGTCATCATCAGAGGGCCAGTTGCAGCTGCCGAAGTTGTGTCAGCATCAGAGGGCCAGTTGCAGCTGCCGAAGTTGCGGAGCCACCGGACGAATCAGTTGCAGCTGCCGAAATTGAGGCGGCATCGGACGGGCCAGTTGCAGCAGTGTCGGACGGGCCAGTTGCAGCAGTGTCGGACGGGCCAGTTGCAGCAGCGTCGGATGGGCCAGTTGCAGCTGCCGAAGTTGCGGCGGCTTCGGATGTGCCAATTACAGCGGCCGAAGTTGCGTCAGATGGGCCAGTTCCAGCTGTCTCCATTTAGGGTCAGTTATTCTGTCACGTTGTATACATGATTGGAGACAGGCGCAGGAATTCGTAATAGTTTTTTTGGGGGAAACTGACTAATTGACTTGAAAACGTTATAGTACGTTTATAACTTTATAAGTGACCTAACAGTTGTCATTAATGTGTTATTAGTTAGATGGAATGATCTTTGCTCCTGAGTGGAGCAGCGGTCTAAGGCAGTGCCTCTCAGTGCTCAAGGCGTCACGACAGACCCCATGGTTTGAATCCAGGCTGTAACACATCCGGCCGTTTTTGGAGGTCCCATAGGGCGGCGCACAATTGGCCCAGCGCCATCCGGGTTTGGCCGGTGTAGATCGTCATTGTAAGTAAGAATTTGTTCTTAACTCACTTGCCTAGTTAAATAAAAGTTACATTAAAAAAAGGCCAGAGGCCAGGAACAAAGGTGGCCTGAGGAAGAAGAGGAAGTCTGGGTACAAACGTGGGGTGTATAGAGCCTTCATTTTTGTGGACCCCAGCGGAACAGTATCCCAAAGGTATGGAGTCAGGCTAAGGGAGTGCAGGAATCGTCCTGTTATCAAATTTCAGTTTTTTGCCATATATGATTATAGCATAACGCATTACTAATACTTGTTTTGTGTTTTTAATACTTGTTTTTATTTATTTTCAAGTCTTTTGTTATCACTCTCTTAGGAAGAGAAAGTCAAAAGCTCCAGCTGAAATTTCATGATCAGTTGTATAAAAGGAGGGGAATAAGAGTGTACATAGTGTGATAAGTCTCAGCGGTGTAAACATACAAATCAACTGAGAATATGGTTCATTTTTTCAAAGTTTTGAAGTTTATATATAGTTGAACAGTATGGAGTTATTATTAAAAAAGGAGGGACTGTTGGGTTCTAGCTTGAAATCGAGTAATTCTTGTTATCATACTATAATGTATTGATTATTTTTACTGAGTGAGACAAGGGGGAGTGCAGAATGTTTTAACTTCTGTCAAAACATGTTATTGTTAAATCTCACGGCTCCTAAGGAGGGAGGCAAAGGGCAACAGTCTGGTTTCAGTCACTGATAAGGTAGGACAGTTGTAGATTAGGGAGAGGTGAGGAATTCGGCCCGAGGTCAGGTCAGATGAAGAAGGAACAGTTCTATTTCACACACATACAGTATACCTCCACTCCCACGAAGGTTCTAGCATCAGGCAGGGCCATGACTATACTAGTGAGAGGAACCAATTAAGTTCCTGACTAGCAACAGAGATGTGTTGGCTGTCTAGATGTGCAAGGAGTTGACTCCGCCTAGTAGGAGGGTATTGTCATGTATTGTATTGTCATGTCTTGTCCCTGTGCTTTCTCTTCTCTTCGTTTTCCCCTGCTGGTCTTATTAGGTTTCTTTCTCTCTCTCTATCGTTCCGTTCCTGCTCCCAGCTGTTCCTCATTCTCCTAACGACCTCGTTTACTCTTTCACACCTGTCCCCTATTTTGCCCTCTGATTAAGTCTCTATTTCTCTCTCTGTTTCTGCTTCTGTCCTTGTCGGATTCTTGTTTGCCGTTTGCTGTACCCTTGTTCCGTTCTGTTGTATTCTGCCTCGTCTTCAGATACTGCGTGTGAGCAGGTGTCTCTATCCTCTACCCGAAGGGACCTGCAGTCTGTTGCCGCAAGCCCTGCAACTCTCCCCAACTAAGATAATTTATGTTTTCCCTGTTTGGACATTTCCTGTTAAGGATTGAGGATTATGTTTTCTCTGTTTGGACTTTAATAAACTCAGTTTCTGTTAAGTCGCTTTTGGGTCCTCACTCACCTGCATAACAGGTATAAATATATATAATTGTCTTTGTCTTTGCAGCTGTATGGCCCAGTGGATGAATAAAGTTGGTTTGAGATTTTCCTAGTCGTCCGTTTGAGTTTTTACTTTGTTGGTTCAGAACCGAACAACGGATAATCAGTGCGAAAGTTACAGAGGTATAAATATCATACACTCCCACCAAATGCTGACCTCCCCTGGTAATAGGTTAGCATGTCTTGGGGGTATGATCTTTGTGCCTCTGTAACTTTCTAATTCATCATTATTCACGATTTATTCATAATTATCCATAATCATGGTAGCATCCACATTAATGTAGAAGTGTTCAGAAACATATTCTACTCTTATTTACAATAAATGTGACTCTGACACAACCAAAACGAACTGCAAATGCCTCCAACAAGTGTGTAGAGTCATAAGCGGGATGTTGTCATTGTGTGCTAGGAAAATTTCAAGCTGGTCTATGCTGGTCAGATGCTGGTCAAGTTGGTCTAGCTGGTCAAATTTCTCTGACCAGCATGGTCTAGCTGGTTTTGCTGGCCAACCAGCATGGTCTAGCTGGTTTTTGCTGGTGACCAGACTTTGTTGTGATTTTGCTGGCGACCAGCATTGGCTCTGTGTTTTGGACAAGCTAAAGCAAAACCAGCATCAAGTTTTAGTGTGCAGTTCACAAACTATTTGTTATTTTTGAACGACTCTGTTTACTGACTCGGGAGTTGTGATACGTTTTTTCCGAGTGACTTGTTTATTTCTGTTGTTCGTTTGACCTGGCCGCAATGAATTCACGCAGCAGGATTTATAGATGCTCCTCATGCTCACCGGCTCCGGAGTTGTGCTCCAACCAGCAAATGTCTATCATGCGTGCAGAAAGTACAGCATGTTGCAGCTAACATAGAGAAGAAAAAGATACATTTAGAACTGATAATTTACCATATGGTACAAGAATATATGCAATTAATTGATTATTTAATGTTATCAATGTTGCTTTGTAGAAGCTACAGCTTTGTAGAAACAGACACTGCCAGCCGTTTTGGGGGTTGCTGCAGTTGTGGCCGTAACTAGACCTTGTTTCAAAGGTATCAATGAATATTCATATTTGAATACACTCTTAGAAAAAAGGGTTCCATAAGGGTTCTTTGGCTGTCCCCATAGGAGAACCCAGTTGGTTCCAGGTAGAACCCTTTTGCGACATGAACTGACATGTTGTCCACCCAATCAAAGGATCAGAGAATTAATCTAGTACTGAAAGCATAATGTCACGATCGTCTTAATAACATATCTTTTTATTAATGAAACGCACAAAAACAATAAAGAGCAAACGACACATGAAGCTATGGAGTGTTCACAGGCAACTACACATAAACATGATGCCACAAAAAAACAGTGGGGAAATGGCTGCCTGAATATGATCCCCAATCAGAGACAACGCTAAACATCTGCCTCTGATTGGGAACCATACCAGGCCAACATAGAAATAAAACAACCTAGAGAATAAAATAGAGAATAAAAAGGCTTTCTATGGTCAGGGCGTGATAGTACCCCCCCCCCCTCTAAGGTGCGGACTCCAGCCAGAAAACCTGATTCTATAGGGGAGGGTCCGGGTGGGCATCTAGCGTCGGTGCAGGGCGAAGTACCCACTCCGCTCGAGGATCTGCCAGCATGGGTCACGGCTTTGGTGCGGGACAAAGAACCTGCTCATCCCGCAGAACCAGCATCGGTGGCGGCTCTGGTGCGGGACTTTGCCCCCTGCCAGGTAGAACGCCATGCCGGTGCCCAGTCCAGGCATGGCGGCCAACTCAGCTCCATGTCCGGAGCCCTCTGGGCCTCGGCGCAGAGGAGGACCCCGGCCATGGAGTTGGGTTGAACGCCGCACCCGGACTGGGCACCGGCACAGAGGAAGGCTTCGGCCTTGGAGCGGGACTGGACGTTGTGCCTGGACTGGGCATCGGCGCAGAGGAAGGCTCCTGCCATGGAGCGGGACTGGATGCCATGCCTGGACTGGGCACCGGTGCCGAAGAAGGCTCCTGCCATGGAGTGAGACTGGACTCCGTCCCTGGACTGGGCACCAGCGCAGAGGAAGGCTCCGGCCTTGGAACTGGACTGGACGCCGTGCCTGGACTGGTTCCGGACCGTGGACCGTCGCTGGAGGTTCCGGACCGTGGACCATCGCTGGAGGTTCCGGACTGTGGACCGTCGCTGGAGGTTCCGGACTGTGGACCGTTGCCGGAAGCTCTGGACTGTGGACCGTTGCCGGAAGCTCTGGACTGTGAACCGTCGCCGGAAGCTCTGGACTGGGGACTGTCATCGGAAGCTCTGGACTGGGGGGACCTTCGTCCGGAAGCTCTGAACTGTGAACCGTCACCGGAAGCCTGGTGCATGGAGCCTACACAAGTGGCACTGGACTGGTGACACGCACTTCAGGGCAGGAGCAGGCACAGGACGTACCTGACTGGGGAGGTGCACTGGAGGCCTTGTGCGTGGAGCTGTCACAGGTGGTTCCGGATTGGTGACACACACTTCAGGGCAAGTGCGAGGAGCAGGCACAGGACATACCGGACTGGGAAGGCGCACTGGAGTCCAAGTGCGTGGGGCCGGCACAGGTGGCACCGAACGTACTGGGCTGTGGAGGCACACTGGAGACCTAGTGCATAGATCCGGCACAAATTGTACCGGAACGATGACACACATCGCACGGAGAGTCCGGGGAGCAGGCACAGGACATACTCGACTGTGAAGGTGTACTGGAGACTTGGTGCATAGAGCCGGCACACATGGTATCGGACAAGTGACACGCTCCTCAAGGTGAGTTTGAGGAGCTGGCACAGTACGTACTGGGCTGTGGAGGCATACTGGAGACCTGGTGCATGGAGCCGGCACATTTTATAACAGACTGTTAGCACGCTCCTCAGGACGAGTACAGAGTGCTGACTCAGGTGGCATCAAACTGATGACACACTCCTTAGGGCGAATGTCGTGCATCATACACCAACACAACAACTCTCTCATTTCTCTCTCCTCCAATTTCTCCATCAACTCACTGACGGTCTCTGACTCTCTCCGTTCACTCTCCTCCAATTTCTCCATCTTCACCCAGATTGGCTCTGGTTCACTCCTCGGCCCCGCCGACCACCCCATGTGCCCCCCAATTTATTTTTCTTGGGGCTGTTCTTTGGGCTTTCGTTGAGGCCGCGAACCCCAGTGTCGTCACTGTCTTCCCTTCTTTCCTTGCGCCTCGTTTTTGCTGCCGACGTCATTCAATATGGCCGCTAGCTGAATGCAATATATTGACATACGTGTCAACCTTGTGACACTCATCCATTCCTATTGACTGCAAATGTATTCATATACGCGTCAATTGGTTGAGACTTTTCCTATTGAATGCAATGTATTGACATAAGTATTCATGGGTTGATGCTCATCTTTGACATAAGCATCAATTAGCACCGCAAAGCCTTGCTAGAAGCATGCCCAATTGACAGAAGCTTTAATGACAGGATAACGTTTTCCTACGATATGATGTTGGTCATGAAGAACCATCCGGTTACAGAGTTCTGTCATTTGTTCCTTTGGGCGAACCGTTTAAGGTGCCACGTAGAATCCTTTGATTTGTACCTGTAGGGCAGTGGTATTCTGTAGTATTTCTGAGGGTGTAAATGTCCTGTGTGTAGCTGGTGTAGAGAGTCAGGCGCAGGACAGCAAATATGAGTAATCAACGTACTTTTACTCAAAATGACAAATGTACCAAGTAACATCACGAGCACACAAAATGACGGACCGGAAATACAATAAACAATCACTCACAAACAAACATAGAGAACAGAGGGTTAAATAATAAACAGGTAATTTGGTGAGTGAAACCAGGTGTGTAAGACTAAGACAAAACAAATGTAAAATGAAAAGTGGATCAGCGGTGGCTAGAAGGCCGGTGACATCGACCGCCCGAACAAGGAGAGGGACCGATTTCGGCGGAAGTCGTTACAGAGGGAGCCGCTTTTGTAAAACAATATCACTGGGTGAGCCACTATACCCTTCGGAGAAGGGGGGTTGAGGAGTCACAAAGTCAAATAGATTCATACATGATATAAAATGATTCATATTTAAGATTGTCATGCATAGGTGTAATAGGTGGCAGGGAAGTCAGGCGCAGGAGAGTCAAATGGAGTGTAAAACGGAGTCTTTTAATAAAGTCCAACGAGTATGCTCCATAACACTAAATGTACATAAACAAACAAACATGGGTACGAGGACCCGATGCGCACCTAGACAATAATCACACTACACTGACAATAAAACAATCTCTGACAAAGACATGAGGGGAAACAGAGGGTTAACTACACAACAGGTAATGAATGGGATTGAAAACAGGTGTGTGGGAAGACAAGACAAAAACCAATGGAAAATGAAAAAAAGGATCAATGATGGCTAGAAGACCGACGTCGAACGCCCAAACAAGGGAGAGGCAACGACTTCAGCAGAAGTCGTGACAAAGATACTATTGACATAGACCATCAAGCTATTTGATTATCTGATTTTCTATTTTAGGACACTTGGGGGTATTAGAAACAAATGTGTAAAATAATTTGACGAATCTTTAGAATCTGACTTTATTAGTCACTATTATTATCTCAATAAAAGTTATAGCACAATATACTGTATGTCAAATCAGGTAATGGCAAATGTGAGCCTGAAGGAAGTATGCTTTGGTATGATTTGCATCAGAAAGGTATTAAAAAGTTCAGGAAAACCTCAGGGATGATCATCAAACAATCTTGTGTAGCCCATGATCGTTTGTGGAGAATCAATTAATTTCCCTCAGTTATTCGATGCAGATTCATCACTCTCTCTTTAAACGAGTCCTCCACAGATTGTGTTGCATCATATGAAACATGTTATTTCAAATCCATAATGCTGGAGTACAGAGCCAAATGAAACGTTTTAGCTTCACTGTCCAAATAAATACATTAGGGGAGTGTAACTACAATGTACTGTGCTGTAACAGTATTAGAGGTCACCCAATTATGAATGCTGATATTGATACCGATTATTGGAGGACCAAAAATTGGAGGACCAAAAAAAGCTGATACCGATTTTTTTAAAAATGTATTTGTAATAATGACAATTACAACAATACTGAATGAACACTTATTTTAATGTAACATAATACATCAATAAAATCCATTTAGCCTCAAATAAATAATGAAACATGCTCAATTTGGTTTAAATAATGCAAAAACAAAGTGTTGGAGAAAAAAAGTAAAAGTGCAATATGTGCCATGTAAGAAAGCTAACGTTTCAGTTCTTTGCTCAGAACATGAGAACATATGAAAGCTGGTGGTTCCTTTTAACATGAGTCTTCAATATTCCCAGTTAATACGTTTTAGGTTGTAGTTATTATAGGAATTTTAGGACTATTTCTCTCTATACCATTTGTATTTCATTAACCTTTGACTATTGGATGTTCTTATAGGCACTTTAGTGTTGCCTGTCACGCCCTGATCGAAGTCCTGTGTAGCTCAGTTGGTAGAGCATGGCGCTTGTAACGCCAGAGTAGTGGGTTCGATCCCCGGGACCACCCATACGTAGAATGTATGCACACATGACTGTAAGTCGCTTTGGATAAAAGAGTCTGCTAAATGGCATATATTATTATTATTAAGTATTTTGTGTTTATCTTCATGTATTGGGTCAGGCCAGGGTGTGGCATGGGGTTTTTGTATTGTGGTGTGTTTTGTCTTGGGGTTTTGGTGTTGGTATTTGGATTGAAGCTTAGTGGGGTATCTAGCAAAGTCTATGGCTATCTGGAGTGGTTCTCAATCAGAGGCAGGTGTTTATCGTTGTCTCTGATTGGGAACCATATTTAGGCAGCCATATTCTTTGAGTTTGACGAGGGTGATTGTCCTTAGTGTCTTTGTTCCTGTCGCTGTGTTAGTTGACACAGGTATAGGCTGTTTCGGTTCGTTATTTACGTTCTTTGTTTTGTAGTGTTTGTGTTAATTCGTGTTTACGTTGTTCATTAAATATGGATCGCAACCTACACGCTGCATATTGGTCCGACTCTCCTTCACACCTAGAAAACCGTTACAGTTGCCAGTGTTAACAGTATAGCTTCCATCCCTCTCCTCGCTCCTACCTGGGCTCGAACCAGGAACACATCGACAACAGTCACTCTCGAAGCAGTGTTACCCATGCAGAGCAAGGGGAACAACCACTCCAAGTCTCAGAGCGAGTGACGTTTGAAACACCATTAGCGCACACCCCACTAACTAGCTAGCCATTTCACATCGGTTACACCAGCCTAATCTCGGGAGTTGATAGGCTTGAAGCCATAAACAGCGCAATGCTTGAAGCACAACAAAGAGCTGCTGGCAAAACGCACGAAAGTGCTGTTTGAATGAATGCTTATGAGCCTGCTGCTGCCTACCACCGCTCAGTCAGACTGCTCTATCAAATCATAGACTTAGTTATGAAATAATAACACACAGAAATACGAGCCTTAGGTCATTAATGTGGAAACTATCACCTCGAAAACAAGAGGTTTATTCTTTCAGTGAAATACGGAACCGTTCGGTATTCCTGTTACATTGCACAACCTTCAATGTTTTGTCATAATTACGTAAAATTCTGCCAAATTATGCCGGCCCCAGCGTGCAATGAAAGCAAGAGAAGTGACACAATTTCACCTGGTTAATAGTGCCTGCTAACCTGGATTTCTTTTAGCTAAATATACAGGTTTAAAAATATATACTTCTGTTTATTGATTTTAAGAAAGGCATTGGTGTTTATGGTTAGGTACACGTTGGAGCAACGACAGACCTTTTTCGCGAATGCATCGATTATATTATATTATCACGTCACCCCGCTCCTCCGCTCTCTCCACTGGCTTCCAGTTGAAGCTCGCATCCGCTACAAGACCATGGTGCTTGCCTACGGAGCTGTGAGGGGAACGGCACCTCAGTACCTCCAGGCTCTGAAGGCCCTATAAGGGCACTGCGTTCATCCAACCACTGAGGAAGTACAGTTCCCGCTCAGCTCAGTCAAAACTGTTCGCTGCTCTGGCTCCCCATGGTGGAACAAACTCCCTCACGACGCCAGGACAGCGGAGTCAATCACCACCTTCCGGAGACACCTGAAACCCCACCTCTTTAAGGAATACCTAGGATAGGATAAAGTAATCCTTCTCACCCCCTCCCCCCTTAAAATATTTAGATGCACTATTGTAAAGTGGTTGTTCCACTGGATGTCATAAGGTGAATGCACCAATTTGTAAGTCGCTCTGGATAAGAGCGTCTGCTAAATGACTTAAATGTAAATGTAAATGTAATATGCAACGCAGGACACGCTAGATAATCTAGTAATATCAACAACCATGTGTAGCTATAACTAGTGATTATGATTGATTACGTTTAATGCTAGCTAGCAACTTACCATGGCTTCTTACTGCATTCACGTAACAGGCGGGCTCCTCGTGAGGCAGGTGGTTGGAGCGTTGGACTAGTTAACTGTAAGGTTGCAAGATTGAATCCCCCTAGGTGACAAGGTAAAAATCTGTCGTTCTGCCCCTGAATGAGGCAGTTAACCCACCGAGGCAGTTAACCCACTGAGGCAGTTAACCCACTGACCTGTAATTTGTATTTGAAAATACAAAATAATTTTCTATACCATTTATTTTTTTGTGATTCACAATTTTGTGGCCCCTTTTCACCCTGCATTGGTATCAGAAGTCTGATGGCACTAGGATGTGAATGAGTCAATAATAATACCCAGTGTGCAATTGTAACGGTTTTCTTGTGGTGAAGGAGAGTCGGACCAAAACGCAGCGTGTAGGTTGCGATCCATGTTTAATCAACAAACGTAAACACAAATTAACACAAACATTACAAAACAATAAACGTAACGAAAACCGAAACAGCCTATACTTGTCAACTAACACAGCGACAGGAACAAAGACACTAAGGACAATCACCCACGACAAACTCAAAGAATATGGCTGCCTAAATATGGTTCCCAATCAGAGACAACGATAAACACCTGCCTCTGATTGAGAACCACTCCAGACAGCCATAGACTTAGCTAGATACCCCACTAAGCTACAATCCCAATACCAACACCAAAACCCCAAGACAAAACACACCACAATACAAAAACCCCATGCCACACCCTGGCCTGACCCAATACATGAAGATAAACACAAAATACTTCGACCAGGGCGTGACAGCAATTGTACATTTTTACATTTACATTTTGGTCACAGCAGAATGTCACCATGTCATTGGTTTTAGGTTAAAGAGTTGGATAGAAAAAAATACAATTCCCTGATGTCCCTGATCCAAATCAATTTTCCACATTGATACAACATCATCACATCGATTTATTTAGCCCAATGCAGTGTGACTAACAGTCAGTGCATTCAACTAAGGTTGTCATACAAGCACATTTCACAGTCATAGCAAATAAAACGTTTTTATTTTTATTTTTTACTGTTACTGAGAATGTTGCTGTAGTGAATGCAAATGTATTTTGTGTTTTTCGAAATGACAAAATACCTCAACATACCTGTATTTTATGTAAATACAATACTTTGCAAAAGTATATTGTATTTTGGTTGAATAAAAATGGAATTTAGAGTATCTTGTATTTGTATCAAGATACATTTTGATGTATAGCTGCACCTTTCTGACTGTAATTGCAAATCTTTGTTTCTGTAAGCATTGGAAGTTTATCATGCACATTATCATTATCATCATTTTTAAATCATATATATATCATATTATCATTTCATACTCTTTTTTTATCATACACACATTTTTTAGGTGCTTGGTAATAGTCAATCATGTTTGCAGTGATTTGCAATACATTTTTTCTCACCTCCGTGACAAATGTTGACTGGTAGACCTCTTTGCTGTATTTCCAACCGTCCAAGCAACTCTCCAGCTCAATTTCACTCACGTTGATATCCACATTTGGAATGATATTTAGGCGAGAGTAGTTTTTAACCGTCTCCAGTTTGAGTCTTGAGCACGAGCTACGCTGTGACACACCATTCGTTGTCACCATGGGGATGGTCACATTTCTCCACATGTCACTGACATTATAATCCTCAGGAATAAAGCACTCATGTGGCGGGGTATCACCTACAAACACTATATAAATACCAGTAAAGCCATTGGGCAGGATGCTGATGGCCAATGCCAAGAAGATTGTCCGCTGAAAGGGTCCCCATGTTCCCAAGAAAGCTGTAATTCCATCGTAATCTCTCATATTGGTGCTGCGTTCAGTTAACCTTTATTTATAGTCAAGAAACTTCTTTACTTAAAGCAAACTGCCTGAACCATATAGCTGCTCCGGAGATTGTTGTAGTGTTGTTGGATAGCATCTGTCCCCATCTGACATCGACATCAAACATCAGAGCTCTCTCCTTTTATGGGCCATCCCCTCACTTGGAGGCATTAAGATAACATACAGTATTAACGCATCTTGAATTACTCCACTCCGTAGTGCTAATGTATTGGAAGGCCATTAAAAGTGAAGGTTAATCATTACAATTCCCTCTCTGAACTGTGTTCAAGTGTGGTTCACAGAATCCTGGCCAACAGTGAATCAGAGGACAATACCTGTAATAAGATGGCTGTATGGTTATGCCTTTGAAGAATTGTTTTACACCCACGGTAATGGACTGAAATGACCAATTAGAATGTACGGATTGGAGAAAAAGGAACTATGTGCTGGAGCTCAAATTTGTTAAACCTATAAAATATGAAAAACAGCAGGACTAACATATGTCACAAAGTACCGACTACACCACCTGGTGGAGGGTCAGAGCACCTTGACTCTTAATAACTTCAGGTTCATTTAGCAGTGACCAGTTGGGAACCACTGTAACCATAAAACACAAAGTGGCAAGATTCCAACAAAAAGGAAAAACAAATTTATTTTGGAAATGTATCAAAATGATGGTATATTGGAAATTTAGCTAAATGATGTAGGTCATCCACTAAAGGGTTTAGGGTGGAAATCAATTCCACAAAAAGGGAAAAATTGTGTTTCTCCTGTTTTAGGGGATGGGGGATCTCAGGCAGCCTGCCCATCAGCTCCGCTCCACGTTTTACTCTGGTTCTGTCCACTCCTCTGAGTGGGCCTGATAGTGACCAGTCAACAGAGAAAAAGTGCTTGAAAAAAATGTGCTTTTTAAACAATTATGAGGTGGTACACATATTTAGGCCTGATGTCCTGTGAAATGTTGATTTTTAAGGCCATTTTTAATGGGTCAAAGGTCAAATATGGTGAAAATGGACATATACTAATAGATTTAGGTTAAATAACCTGAAATTCTAAACAAAAACAGAGTGGATTATCAAAAATAAACACGTAGACTATGGAATGGATGCATTAATAGTTACTTTACATACAGTTATTATGCTTTAGAGACAGGCAAATATACAGAAAATAGGAAAATGCAGATGTGTAAATTAACCAAATATAAAATGTACAGTACCAGTCAAAAGTTGACACACCTAGTCATTCCAGGATTTTTCTTTAGTTTGACTATTTTCTACATTGTAGAGTAATAATGAATGCATCAAAACAATTAAATAACACATATGTAATCATGTAGTAACCAAAAAAGTCAAAATATATTTAATATTATAGATTCTTCAAAGTAGTCACCCTTTGCCTTGATGACAGTGGTTGAGAGAATGCCAAGAGTGTGCAAAGCTGTCATCAAGGCAAAGGTTGGCTACTTTGAAGAATCTAAAATATAACACTTTTCTGGTTACGACATGATTCCATATGTGTTATTCCAACAGCTGACCTTTCAGCAAACTGATAGTTCGGCTGTTAGAACCTGTAAAGTCCGCTTTACCATTCTTGGGTAGCGGAATGACTTTGTTTTCCCTCCAGGCCTGAGGAAAGCATTTTTCTCAGATTAAATATATGGCCGTTAAGAGTGGCTATCTACAGCAGTACCTTTCTGTGTAGCTTTCCATCTAAGTTGTCAATGCCAGGAGGTTTGTCATTTTTGATCGATACCAAGCATTTTTCCATCTCTCCCACACTAACTTTGAAAAATTCAAACTTACAATGCTTTTCTTTCATTATAATAAAGTTTGCCCACTTTGCCAATGAAGTAATCATTCAAATAATTGGTAACATCATTTCCATCTGATTCGATGAAAGATGTAGTTGAATTTGTCTTTGATATTTTATTTTTGTTGAGTTTAGTCACATAATTTCTCCATTTGAAGTTTGCCAGGATAAAAACACTTAATCCAAGACAAATATTTTACTAATCTGTTATCCTGTAACATATAAAACAGCATGTGTTGTGATGTCATATTCAATGAGTACATAAAACGACAGAATAGGCCTACTGACAAAAGCTGGATGACAAAAGCTAGATCCTCAGATTCTGGTGGATTCTATTGAACATAATACTGTGAACATTGAACATTTACTTACTGACAATGTGGTATACATTATATGGATGCAGTCAAATTTGACAGACATTTTAACAATTTAGTCAGAGATTTTAGAAGGAAGACTAGTAGACGACAAGTACGTTGCAATACACTTTAGTGAACTATTAACAGAGTATATGTACAAAATAATAAATACAGTGAATTTAGAAAGTATTCAGGTCCCTTGACTTTATCCACATTTTGTTACGTTACAGCCTTATTCTAAAAATTATTAAATTAGTTTTCTTCCTCATCAATCTACACACACTACCCTGCAATGACAAAGTAAAAAAAGTTTTTTTAGAAATGTTTGAAAATGTATATAAAAAACAAACAAAAATACTTTATTCAGATCCTTCGCTATGAGACTCGAAATTGAGGTCAGGTGCATTCTGTTTCCAATGATCATCCTTGAGATGTTTCTACAACTTGATTGGAGTCCACCTGTGGTACATTCAATTGATTGGACATGATTTGGAAAGGCATACACCTGTCTATATAAGGTCCCACTGTTGACAGTGCATGTCAGAGCGAAAACCAAGCCTTGAGGTCGAAGGAATTGTCTGTAGAGCTCTGAGACGGGATTGTGACAAGTCACAGATCTGGGGAAGGGTACCAAAATATTTTAGCAGCCTTGAAGGCCCCCAAGAACACAGTGGCCTCCATCATTCTTAAATGGAAGACGTTTGGAACCACCAAGACTCCTCCTAGAGCTGGCCACCCGGCCAAACTGAGCAATCGGCGGGGAAGGGCCTTGGTCAGGAGGTGACCAAGAACTTGATGGTCACTTTGACAGAGCTCCATAGTTCCTCTGTGGAGATGGGAGAACCTTCCAGAAGGACGACCATCTATGCAGCACTCTACCAATTAGGCCTTTATAGTTGAGTGGCCACTTCTCAGTAAAAGACACATGAAAGCCTGCTTGGAGTTTGCCAAAAGGCACCTAAAGGACTCTCAGACCATGAGAAAACAAGATTCTCTGGTCTGATGAAACCAAGATTGAACTCTTTGGCCTGAATGCCAAACGGAGGAAACTTGGCACCATCCTACAGTGAAGCATGGTGATGGCAGCATCATGCTGTGGTGATATTTTTCAGTGGCAGGGACTGGGAGACAAGTTAGTATCGAGGGAAAGATGAACGGAGCAAAGTACAGAGAGATCCATGACGAAAACCTGCTCCGGACCTCAGACTAGGGCGAAGGTTCACCTTCCAACAAGACAACAACCCTACGCACATAGCCAAAACAACACAGGAGTGGCTTATGGACATTTACATTACATTTAAGTCATTTATTAGCAGACGCTCTTATCCAGAGCGACTTACAAATTGGTGCATTCACCTTATGACATCCAGTGGAACAGTCACTTTACAATAGTGCATCTAAATCTTAAAGGGGGGGGGATACTTATCCTATCCTAGGTATTCCTTAAAGAGGTGGGGTTTCAGGTGTCTCCGGAAGGTGGTGATTGACTCCGCTGTCCTGGCGTCGTGAGGGAGTTTGTTCCACCATTGGGGGGCCAGAGCAGCGAACAGTTTTGACTGGGCTGAGCGGGAGCTGTACTTCCTCAGTGGTAGGGAGGCGAGCAGGCCAGAGGTGGATGAACGCAGTGCCCTTGTTTGGGTGTAGGGCCTGATCAGAGCCTGGAGGTACTGAGGTGCCGTTCCCCTCACAGCTCCGTAGGCAAGCACCATGGTCTTGTAGCGGATGCGAGCTTCAACTGGAAGCCAGTGGAGAGAATGGAGGAGCGGGGTGACGTGAGAGAACTTGGGAAGGTTGAACACCAGACGGGCTGCGGCGTTCTGGATGAGTTGAAGGGGTTTAATGGCACAGGCAGGGAGCCCAGCCAACAGCGAGTTGCAGTAATCCAGACGGGAGATGACAAGTGGCTGGATTAGGACCTGCGCCGCTTCCTGTGTGAGGCAGGGTCGTACTCTGCGGATGTTGTAGAGCATGAACCTGCAGGAACGGGCCACCGCCTTGATGTTGGTTGAGAACGACAGGGTGTTGTCCAGGATCACACCAAGGTTCTTAGCGCTCTGGGAGGAGGACACAATGGAGTTGTCAACCGTGATGGCGAGATCATGGAACGGGCAGTCCTTCCCCGGGAGGAAGAGCAGCTCCGTCTTGCCGAGGTTCAGCTTGAGGTGGTGATCCGTCATCCACACTGATATGTCTGCCAGACATGCAGAGATGCGATTCGCCACCTGGTCATCAGAAGGGGGAAAGGAGAAGATTAGTTGTGTGTCGTCTGCATAGCAATGATAGGAGAGACCATGTGAGGTTATGACAGAGCCAAGTGACTTGGTGTATAGCGAGAATAGGAGAGGGCCTAGAACAGAGCCCTGGGGGACACCAGTGGTGAGAGCGCGTGGTGAGGAGACAGATTCTCGCCACGCCACCTGGTAGGAGCGACCTGTCAGGTAGGACGCAATCCAAGCGTGGGCCGCGCCGGAGATGCCCAACTCGGAGAGGGTGGAGAGGAGGATCTGATGGTTCACAGTGTCGAAGGCAGCCGATAGATCTAGAAGGATGAGAGACAAGTCTCTGAATGTCCTTGAGTGGCCCAGCCAGAGCCCAGAACCTGATCGAACATCTCTGGAGAGACCTGAATGTACTGAGTAAAGTGTCTAAATACTTATGTAAATGTAATATATATATTTATATATATACATTTGCTTACATTTTTGCATTGTCATTATATGGTATTGTGTGTAGATTTGTGTGACAATACAGAGGCGGATGCAAGATGCAAGCAACGATGGTTTAATGCATACAGTTTACAGCAGCAACAGGACAGACAGACTGTACTCAGACGGGATCCGACACAGGGACTAGGGTGCATCTTCCGAAGATAGCGTGCTGAGAAATCCAGGGGGAGTGTGTCCGGATGGGTAGGAAGGAGCACAGCAGATAATCCACACAAGGGCGGCGAGAGAAGAGCACAGACACACAACACAACCTCAGGGAAGTAACAACGATCTGACAACAAGAAACACTGGTTACAGAACATATAAAGGGAAGATAAGTGGTTCCAGCTGGCGCAGACAATCAGGCCGAGATTGGGAACCACGCCCACACAAACATGAGAGAGAGAGAGAGAGAGAGAGAGAAAGAGAAAGAGAGAGGGAGGCAGTGGATTCATGAACCGTGACAATACCCCCCCCCCCCCCCTAGGAACGCCTCTTGGCGTTCCCAGGCGGATTTACCTGTCGATTGAAATCATCGATAAGGGAGTGATCCAGAATGTCCCTAGCAGGAACCCAACTTCTCTCCTCCGGGCCGTAACCCTCCCAGTCCACCAGGTACTGGAATCCGCGTCCCCTCCTTCTAGAGTCCAAAATACGATTGACAGAAAAGGTGGGTTCCCCATCAACAAGTCGTGGCGGCGGGGGAACCGGGACCGGCGGGTTAATGCGTGCCTGAAACACAGGTTTTATTTTAGACACATGAAAGGTAGGATGAATTCTCCTATACGCCGGAGGAAGCTTGAGCCGGACCGCCACCGGACTAATGATCCTGGTGACTTTGAACGGGCCGATAAATTTGGGGGCAAGCTTGTTCGAAACGGATCGGAGTGGAATGTTCTTAGTAGAAAGCCACACTCTTTCGCCAACGATGTATACCGGAGGCTTCGACCGGTGGCGATCGGCCTTAGCCTTGGTGCGCGCCCCCACCCGGAGAAGAGTCTCACGGGCTCTGCTCCATGCGTGACGGCACCTCTGGATGAAAGCGTGAGCGGAAGGAACAGTGACCTCGGACTCCGTACTGGGAAAGATAGGTGGCTGGTAACCTAAACTACACTCAAACGGAGAGAGACCCGTAGCTGCCACTGGCAACGAATTGTGAGCGTACTCAACCATAGAGAGTTGTTGACTCCAGGAAGAGGGATTCTTAGAAACCAAACATCGCAACACTCTCTCCAAATCTTGGTTGGCCCTCTCCGTTTGACCGTTGCTCTGGGGATGAAACCCTGAAGACAGGCTGACACTCGCTCCCAGTAACCTACAAAACTCTTGCCAAAACTTGGACACAAATTGGGGCCCCCTGTCAGAAACTACGTCCATCGGCAGGCCATGTAAGCGAAAGACGTGATCCACGACAGTTACCGCTGTCTCCTTGGCAGATGGTAATTTAGGCAAGGGAATAAAATGAGCCGCCTTCGAGAACCGGTCCACCACGGTCAACACAACCGTCTTGCCCTGGGAGGGCGGGAGGCCGGTAACAAAATCTAGCGCGATGTGGGACCAGGGTCTCGAAGGGACCGACAGCGGTTGGAGTAACCCATCTGGGGTTCGATTAGAAGTCTTCCCAGTGGCACAAACCGAGCAAGCCAAGACAAAACTGTGAATGTCACGAGCCATCAGTGGCCACCAAAAGCGTTGCTTAACCAAAAAGCTAGTGCGGCCGACTCCTGGATGACACGCTACGTTGGAGCAATGCCCCCACCGAATAACATCGGACCGACACCCCTCCGGCACAAACAACCGATTACGCGGGCAACCGGGCGGAGGCGTTACCCCTTCTAAGGCCGTTTTGACCCTCGATTCAACCTCCCATGTGAGTGTGGACACCACTAGGGTCCCGGGTAGGATGCACTCAGGGAGTGGATGGGAGTTCAGAATGGTCAAAAATGCGAGAAAGGGAATCGGGTTTGACATTCTTGGAACCCGGGCGATACGAGAGAGAGAAGTCAAAACATCCGAAAAAGAGTGCCCACCGCGCCTGCCTGGAGTTGAGTCGCTTGGCGGTTCTGATATATTCCAAATTTTTGTGATCGGTCCAAACTATAAAAGGTACCCCCGAACCAAAGGTACCCCTCTAACCAATGGCGCCACTCCTCCAGTGCTAACTTCACTGCCAACAACTCTCTGTTGCCAATGTCGTAGTTGCGTTCCGCAGGTGATAACCGATGGGAAAGGAACGCACAAGGGTGCATCTTGTCGTCAAAAGAGGAACGTTGGGAAAGTACCGCACCTACCCCCACCTCTGAAGCGTCCACCTCCACTACGAACTGACGCGAGGGATCGGGAGCTATGAGGATGGGAGCCGAAACAAAGCGGCTCTTGAGTTTGGCGAATGCAGCCTCGGCTGTATCGGACCACCTGAACGTCACTCTGGGGGAGGTTAAGGCGGTAAGAGGAGCGACTATCTGACTAAAGTTGCGAACGAAACGCCGGTAGAAATTGGCGAATCCCAGAAACCTCTGTAGGGCCTTACGGGAATCTGGGCTTGGACAATCCACCACAGCCTTAACCTTGTCAGGATCCATGCGAATACCTTCAGTCGAGACGATGTAACCTAGGAATGGAACGGATTGTGCATGAAAAATGCATTTCTCCGCCTTGACAAAAAGTCCATACAACCTCTGAAGCACTCGTCTGACGTGCTGAACGTGTTCCTGGAGAGAAGAAGAAAAAATCAGTATGTCATCCAGGTAAACATATATGAACTGATCAATCATATCTCTCAGCACGTCATTGACGAGTGCCTGGAAAACCGCTGGGGAGTTGGATAGCCCAAAAGGCATGACCAAATATTCAAAGTGCCCTCTGGGGGTGTTAAACGCGGTCTTCCATTCGTCCCCCCCCTTATGCGAACCAAATGACATGCATTACGTAAATCCAACTTAGTGAACACGGATGCTCCCTGTAACCTTTCAAAGGCTGAGGACATCAACGGTAAGGGATAGGTATTCTTCACTGTGATGTTATTCAACCCACGGTAATCAATGCAAGGACACAGAGATCCGTCCTTCTTCCCCACAAAGAAGAACCCCGCCCCCGCTGGAGAAGAGGAAGGACGAATGAATCCAGATGCCAGAGAATCAGAGATGTATCTCTCCATAGCCTCCCTCTCAGGAACAGAGAGTGAATATAACTTGCCTTTAGGCGGAGACTCACCTGGCAATAATTCTATTGCACAGTCATAGGGACGATGCGGAGGAAGAGAAGCAGCACGGGACTTACTGAACACCTCCTTCAGGTCGAGGTATTCAACGGGCACGTTAGACAAATCCACTGCCTCCTCTAGAAACACAGAATCAGACACAGACGAACAGGCAGACACTAAACAGGACTCAAGACACTTGTTACTCCACATGGATATAGAGTTATGACCCCAGTCAACTATGGGGTTGTGTTGGGTGAGCCAAGGGTGGCTGAGAACTAATGGTGCAAGGTGTGAGTCCATGAGTAGAAATGATAGTGTCTCAGTGTGATTGCCAGAAGTGATGAGTGTGATAGGTTCAGTGGTGTGAGAAATGTTGGGGAGTTCTTGACCATTGAGAGCGTTGACGGATATCTTGTGCGTGAGTGAGGTGATAGGAATCTGGAGTTTGTGAGCAAGCTTGAAGTCCATGAAATTACCCTCTGCTCCTGAGTCCAGAAAGGCTTGGGTGTCGTGCGTGTGGGTGGCCCATCTTAGTCTTACCGGGAGGAGAGTAGATGATGAGGTCTTCTCTGTGGTGACACCACCCGATAGTAGCCTCCTGTTTACTACCGGGCCTGATCTTTTACCGGGCAGGAGTGGATAAAGTGGCCCGCTCTACCACAGTAGAGACAGAGTTCTTGGGATCTCCGCCTCTCCCTCTCTTCCCGGGAGAGGCGAGCTCTCCCCAGCTGCATGGGTTCGTGAGCGGAGGCTGAACTGGCCGTGTTCCCGCCGCTGGCATGCCCGCCCTCCGTGTCGTTATACGGTCTGTTAGGGCATGCTCGGCGGCCAATACGACTCAGACGAGCGTCGACCCTCAAGGCTAGTTCCACTAGTCCATTTAAACTCCTGGGAAGGTCCAGAACATAAATCTCCTTCTGGATCCGGTCCTCCAGCCCATGCAGGAACATGTCCCACTGCGCCTCCTCGTTCCACTGACACTCTGCGGCCAGAGTGCGGAATTGGATGGAGTATTCCGATACTGAACGGTCTCCTTGGCGAAGGTCAGCGAGTAGTCTGGCCGCCTCCCTACCCGCCACGGCCCGATCGAAGACCCTTCTCATCTCCTCGGAGAGTGTCTGGAAAGAGGTGCAGCATGGGTCCTGGTTCGCCCACACCGCCGTTCCCCAAAGAGCCGCTTTGCCTGATAGCAGTGTGAGTACGAATGCTACCTTAGACTGTTCACGGTTGAAGGTCCGTGGCTGCAACGAGAAATGCATGGAACATCTCGTAAGAAAAGCTCTGCAATAGTCAGGATCACCTGAATAACCCTCTGGTGTCGGTAGCCGTGGCTCTAGCTGGGAATCCGGCTCTGGCGGGGCAGGTTGAACTGCCGGTGTATGTGGCGCAGCGGAACGCCTCAGATGTTGTAATTGTTGGGTCAGCTGGGATACCTGTGTCGCAAGGGCTTGTACTGCCCGACCTGTGCTGGAGATGTTCTCCTCTTGTTGATCCATTCTCGTGATACTGCGGGAAATGAATTCGGTCAGACTCGTTGAACTCGCTGCATGTGACAATACAGAGGCGGATGCAAGATGCAAGCAACGATGGTTTAATGCATACAGTTTACAGCAGCAACAGGACAGACAGACTGTACTCAGACGGAATCCGACCCAGGGACTAGGGCGCATCTTCCGAAGATAGCGTGCTGAGAAATCCAGGGGAGTGTGTAACAACGATCTGACAACAAGAAACACTGGTTACAGAACATATAAAGGGAAGATAAGTGGTGCCAGCTGGCGCAGACAATCAGGCCGAGATTGGGAACCACGCCCACACAAACGAGAGAGAGAGAGAGAGAGAGAGAGAGAGAGAGAGAGAGAGAGAGAGAGAGAGAGAGAGAGAGAGAGAGAGAGAGAGGGAGGCAGTGGATTCATGAACCGTGACAATTTGAGGGAAAAAAACTAATCAATTTCAGAATAAGGCTGTAACTTAACAAAATGTGGAAAAAGTCAAGGGGTCTGAATACTTTCTGAATTTCCTGTACTACTAGAGTCTTCCTCAGGCACCATTTAGTGGCCTACCTTCCCACTTCCCTCATCTCACCTGTGAGTCAGAGATACACATTTTATCTGTGATTATCAACAAATACCACCAATTTAACAGAACTGGAGTATTGTAGTACTTACAAAATCAAATGTCTGTGCTAAGATCTGAATAGCAGTTTGGAGGTTGTGTGGGTATGTGGAAGGTATGGAACATACCTTGCAATTACGTTGTGAAATGAATGCAACCAAGCTTTTAGTGTATGCGAGCAGCAGGACAGACTACATATTCCTTTGTTACGGTATCAATCTAGCTACTTGTACTCGGAAATGCCACTAACTTAATACTTTACTCATTGTTATTTTTTTAATGTCGTGGCATTACTACTATGCACACAATAAAATATAAACCCTGAGATAAAAAAGACTGATATATTTTGTGAAAATTGACCAAACCATATCCAAATGTTTGTTTCCTATATCGATACACCATATATAAATGTAAATATTTGGCCTTACATAATACATTTGTCTTGGATGAAGTGTTTTTATCGTGACTTCAGAGGGTGGCTAAATTCCCATAGAATGCTTTAGAAATGATGTGCATTTATTTTTGTGTCATAAATTAAAGTAATCATCTTTAATAACATGCCATCATGGTTTCCGAGTATATATATGATATATCATTTTTTTTGTATTCACACTACCTTTCAAAAGTTTGGAGTCACTTAGAAATGTCCTTGTTTTTGAAAGAAAAGCAATTTTTTTGTCCATTAAAATAGCATCAAATTGATCAGAAATACAGTGTAGACATTGCTCATGCTGTAAATGACTATTGTAGCTGGAAAAGGCTGATTTTTTAATGGACTATCTACATAGCCGTACAGAGGTCAATTATCAACAACCATCACTCCTGTGTTCCAATGGCACGTTGTGTTAGCTAATCCAAGTTTATAATTTTAAAAGGCTAATTGATCATTAGAAAACCCTTTTGCAATTATGTTAGCACAGCTGAAAACTGTCATACTGATTAAAGAAGAAATAAAACTGGCCTTCCTTAGACTAGTTGAGTATCTGGAGCATCAGCATTTATGGGTTCAATTACAGCCTCAAAATGGCCAGAAACAAATAACTTTCTTCTGAAACTCGTCAGTCTATTCTTGTTCTGAGAAATGAAAGCTATTCCATGCTAGATCGGACCTTCCACAGTCCAATAGCATTAACAACGTTTCACTTCCCTCTGTTCCAGTCCGGGTTTTGCCAGTGGACTGTTGTATGTACTGCCAAAACTGCCCCCTTTTCCAAGCTCTGCTGCCAGTTGTCCCGGTCAGTTTTCATAGAGTCCCGAACCGATTTGGCACACTTTGCTTTCATGGTCTTTAAATACACACCTCAATCTTGTCAAGCATCAAAGGGAATGTACGAATATAGAATTACTGATACTTGCATTTATCACAGAGGAGATGACATTCTCATGAGAGGTTGAGAATTCTGGGAAGCGATGTTCCTGTTCGTACCCTTACAGAAAAGTCCCACAGGAATCTTGCAGGATTGACAAAATCCTGCAGGAAAAGTCCCTGATGCTCCTGCAGAACTCCTGCATTAGTATGACTTGTCCTGCAGAATAAAAAAAAATCTTGTACAACCATGACAATCCCTGCTGGAATCATGCAGAACCGAAATCTGCAGGATTTTGATATTTCCTGCATGATTTGGCAATTCCTGCAGGACCTGACAATTGCTGCACAACCAAGTAAATTCCAGCACAAATCCTGCAGCATTTTGATATTACTTGGGACATATCGAGTAGTCAAACTACTGAAGGAGGAGATAAAGGTGGGTGCACATAATTTTATATATAGCTAGCTATTTTTTTAATGAAAAAAGTGTATTGAACTCTCCTTTGCAATTTATAACAAGAAGATGAATGATCATGTGACATATTGTTCACCATAGCAACAGTCAGCCTGGCTCAAAGCCATACAAAACATAGCCTACTGTATGTATTTCTGAGCACCTCCAAGACGTATTATACCTACTAATAGGCTAGTGGTAAGGCCCCTCAATTTTTGTGACACCCCTACCGGAGTCAGAACATAAAACACAATCATGGCTCCTATTTATTAAAATAATGGTTGTGTAAAAAATATTTTTTGGGAAAAGTGGTTCAATTGATAGATATTGTGACACACCCCATCAACTTAAAAAGTGAAGAATAATGCCTGAATGTGTATGCTTCTGTGTTTCAACACCAAACCCACCAGTGGTGTGCGTGGCCAAAGAGCTCTATTTTCATGTCATCTGACCATAGCTTCCAGTTCCAATCCAAGTGCTAATGCCATTTATCAAACTCCAGGTGGTGCTATGGTCAGATGACATGAAAATAGAGCTCTTGGCCACGCACACCACTGGTCGATTTGGCGTCGAAAAACAGAAGCATAAGCAGAAAAGTACCTCATACTGTACCTATGCTAAAAGATGGGGGTGCTTTGGCTATTTTGATTCCAATGGTCTTGTGGTCCTTGTTAAGGTCAACGGCATCATGAACTTTATCAAGTACTAGGAGACTTTAGCCACAAACCTGGTTGCCTCTGCTAGGAGGCTGACACTTGGCTGCAAGTGGCTCTTCCAGCAAGGATATAACCCCAAGCACACATCAAAATCGTCAAAGAAATGGTTAATAAACTGAAAAAGTCTTGCATTGAGGAATGGTCTAAGATGCCTTCCAATGTGTTCTCCAACCTCATAAAACATTTTTCTGCTCAGTGTCATTATCCTCGCAAGAGGAGGGTGCTGGAGTCCTGAAAAAAAGGATGGCAATAATTTTGACCCCTATCTTTTATAGATTTGTTAAATAAAACATCTTTCTTTGAGCAATTTATTTGACCATGCAATACTGTATAGCTCAGTATTTTTATAGCTCAGTATTTATTTTATATGGTATTTTTGCTCGTGTTTGTTGGCTCTAAGGAAAACAAGTGGGCTCAGATATATATAAAAATGACATTTTTGGGGGTCCAAGGTCATGGTTGAAGGATTTTGTATCTTTAACCCCTACTCTTGCAATTAAGTCAGGGGGACACCACAGTTTGATTTTGGGGCCACCTTAGATTTTTCCCCATATCCATTATAGAGTCCAAAATCCAATATGGTTGCCATAATACCATTTGATGGAGGTTAAATCAAGTGTAAATAGGAATTTTGTAGATTAGGCAATTGTGTACATTGCCCTCCCATAAAGACTGCTTTGGTGTAAATAAATTGTTTTCTGAATCCGATTTGACTAATATGAATACACTCAAACAGCTTCGCCTAGTGAAAGTTTACACACCCCTTGCAGAATTTTTAACAGTTTGCTGCCAAAAATGTTAACATTTTTTTTCCTAATGATCAATACAACCTACTCCACATTTTCAAAGTAAAATAAAATGTACAGAAAATATCTAAAATTTAATAAAAATTAAGAAACAAAGATATCTTGGAAACGCGTTCTCTGGAGTGATGAATCACACTTCACCATTTGGCAGTCCGATGGACGAATCTGGGATTGGGGGATGCCAGGAGTACGCTACCTGCTCCAATGCATAGTGCCAACTGTAAAGTTCGGTGGTGGAGGAGGAATATTGGTCTAGGGCTGTTTTTCATGGTTCATGGCTAGGCCCCTTAGTTCAAGTGAAGGGAAATATTAATGCTACAGCATACAATGACATTCTAGACAATTCTGTGCTTCCAACTTTTGGGGAAGGCCCTTTTCTGTTTCAGCCTGACAATAACCCTGTGCACAAAGCGAGATCCATACTGAAATGGTTTTTCGAGTTTGGTGTGGAAGAACTTGACTGGCCTACACAGAACCCTGAACTCAACCCCATCGAATACCTTTGGGATGAATTGGGCCAGGCCTAATTGCCCAACATCAGTGCCCAACCTCACTAATGCTCTTGTTGCTGAATGGAAGCAAGGCCCCGCAGCAATGTTCCAACATCTATTGGAAAACCATTCCAGAAGGGTGCAGCAAAGGGGCTGTAACTGGTCATTCTGGGCAAACTGTAGAGACAAGTGCAGTATCCTTCCTGTTTGACTGGATTTTTGGGCCGTGGGGTTATCCATTTCCAACAGCTACAGCAGGGGTTTCCAAACTTGTCCCTGGGGCCCACCCTGGGTGCACGTTTTGGCTTAACCCTAGCAATACACAGATAATTCAAATAACCATCTCATTATAAAGCTTTGATTATTTGAATCAGCTGTGTTAGTTTTTTAAAAACCTTTATCTTGGGCAGTTGGGGAGTTTGGGAAGCCCAGATCTACACTATGGGTGGTAGCGTCATGGGTACGTACATGTATGAGGGTAATGTAGGCCAGCTCTTTCCAGATGGCATTATGGCCTCCTGACAAGTGGCAGTCCAGTTCCATGGTGTCTCTGTCTCTAGTAACTGCAAGAGTGGAGAACTAATGGTGGAGTGGTCCTATCGATGTCCTGGGAGATTAAGGACGGCATTAAAAGCAGAGAGGTGAAATTCCTATGACGTGAAGGTCTACTAAGGGCAAATCCACGGCAACGGAAAGCTTTACACAGAAATCTATAAGTACGGTTATGAATATCAATCACTTCATGGTGATTTATCCTAAATAGGTACTCAAAAGGTAGAAATATGCAATATCCTCCTTTGGACTGGAACAAATCTGAACCAATCAAAGACATCTAATTTTAAGTACAGTACAGTACAGTACAGAGAGTACAGTACAATACACCACAGAAGAGTACAGGACAGTAGAGTATAGTCAAGTGGAGTTTAATTTAGGACAGTACAGTAGAGTTTAGTACAGTACAGTAAAGCATAGTGTGCCGTACTGTGTACTGAACTCTACTCCACTCCACTCTATTCTGTACTGTATAGTACAGTACAGGACACTGAGTATACAAAACATTAAGAAGCCGGGGACTTTAATGCAGGGAAACTTAAATCGGTCTTACCAAATTTCTATCAGCATGTTATATGTGCAACTAGAGTGAAAAAATGTATATAAACCACCTTTACTCCACACACAGAGACGCATACAAAGCTCTCCCTCGCCCTCCCTTTGGCAAATCTGACCATAATTCTATCCTCCTGATTCCTGCTTACAAGCAAAAACTAAAGCAGGAAGCACCAGTGACTCGGTCAATAATAAAGTGGTCAGGTGTAGCACATGCTAAGCTACAGGACTGTTTTGCTAGCACAGACTGGAATATGTTCCGGGATTCTTCCGATGGCATTGAGGAGTACACCACATCAGTCACTGGCTTCAATAAGTCCCCACAGTGACTGTACGTACACACACCAACCAAAAGCCATGGATTACAGGCAACATCCTCCCTGAGCTAAAGGGTAGAGCTGCTGCTTTCAAGGAGTGGGACTCTAACCCGGAAGCTCATAAGAAACTCTGCTATGCCCTGGTCACCTTTCGTTCCAGTTCTCTGCTACCTGTGACTGGAACGAATTGCAAAAATCGCTGAAGTTGGAGACTTTTATCTCCCTCACCAACTTCAAACATCTGCTATCTGAGCAGCTAACCGATCGCTGCAGCTGTACATAGTCTATCGGTAAATAGCCCACCCATTTTTACCTACCTCATCCCCATACTGTTTTTATTTATTTACTTTTCTGCTCTTTTGCACACCAATATCTCTACCTGTACATGACCATCTGATCATTTATCACTCCAGTGTTAATCTGCAAAATTGTAATTATTCGCCTACCTCCTCATGCCTTTTGCACACAATGTATATAGACTCCCCTTTTTTTCTACTGTGTTATTGACTTGTTAATTGTTTACTCCATGTGTAACTCTGTGTTGTCTGTTCACACTGCTATGCTTTATCTTGGCCAGGTCGCAGTTGCAAATGAGAACTTGTTCTCAAATAGCCTACCTGGTTAAATAAAGGTGAAATAAAAAAATAAAAAAATAAAAAAATCCTGGTTTCCATTTACAGGTATGGCAGCTAATGACAGGAGGCAGACGCACTTGTCAATGACACTGAACGACAACAGTTGCAGTACTTGTTTAACTAACACAGGGATTTCTAGTCGACAGACTCGCTGGATAGTTGGCATATGGGTATTCTTGAGGTGCATATTCCTACGCTGGCAGCTCCTATGTTTGTGAGACTATACAAAATTCCAATTGCAGTGTATGCGGCGGTACAGAAGATTATAGATTCCCTACTAGCGAAACAGATAATCAGGGAATGTAACAGTACACACAGCGTTCCCGTGTGGCCTGTTTTGAAACCAACTGGAAAATGCCGTCTTACTATACGCAACTCAACAACCTGGTTACACTGTCACGTTGGCCAATGACACAGCTCGACCAAGAGTTGCCAAAGGTGGCAAATGCTAAGTACATCTCCACCGTAGATGTGGCGAATGGTTTCTGGACTATGAAAGTCAACGCGGGTGGATGCATCCCCCTGGTGGATGATAATCTATGTTGACAATGTGCTCATGGTCATACCACCTCAAGGAGATGAATCACATTCCTACCCAACTAGGTGCAGCCAGAGCTAAATTGTTAGTCATGAAAGGACAGTCGTGCAGGACCAAAGTAAACTATGTTGGACTTCTGGTGGGTGTTGAGGGCAGTCCGCAACATCAAAACACCAACAAACCTTCAGGTGCGCCTTGACCCGTCTTCTTCAGAAAGATACCCCGTTAGTTTGGGATGCCACTCACGACAAAGTTGTGACTTCCTTGAAAATCTTGCATTTTGAGGCACCCTGCCTGGTATACCCCAACAAAGACAATACTTTATTTTTGGAAATAGATTTCTCAGAACACTGCCTTAATGCTGGGTTGTACCAAGAATACGACCAAGACTTACACGAGAAAAACACTAAACCCTGCTGAACATAAATGCCCACACTGTTAAAAAGCACTGCTGTCGATAGTCTGGGCAGTCAAGCACTACACCAGTTAAGTCGGCGGACACAAATTGATCATAGAAACATGTCACCACCCGGTGAAATTTCTGATGAGCCAACAACTTCAGGAGGGAGCGGTACACAACAGCAGGATTGCGGATTTGGCTAATGACACTGCAGAGACATGATGTGATAGTAAACTACGCAAAAGGGAAAAACCTGCCTTTGGGTGGGGCATTGGCGGTGTGTCAAAGCTGTGGTGATGACACCGACTTCAAACCGTCCACAGTTGACGTAGCTCCGGCGTTGCCTTCGGACCATCACTCCTTCGAAGAGAACGCACAGTACCAGTCAAAAGTTTGGACACACCTACTCACTCAAGGGATTTTCTTTACTTTTACTATTTTCTACATTGTAGAATAATAGTGGACATCAAAACTATGAAATAACACATATGCAATCATGCAGTAACCAAAAAAGTGTTAAACTAATCAAAGTATATTTTATATTTGAGGCTTTTTTATTTCAGATTCTTCAAAGTAGCCTTTGCTTTGATGACAGCTTTGCACATTCTTGGCATTCTCTCAACCAGCTTCATGAGGTAGTCACCTGGAATGCATTTCAATTAACATGTGTACCTTGTTAAAAGCTAACTTGTGGAATTTCTTTCCTTTAATTATTTTATTTGAGCCAATTAGTTGTGTTGTGACAAGGTAGGGGTGGTATATAGAATATAGCCTTATTTGGTAAAAGACCAAATCTATATTATGGCAAGAGCAGCTCAAATAAGCAAAGAGAAATGACAGCCCATCACTACATGAAGGTCAGTCAATACAGAAGTCAAACTCCCACTGGTATGGATGGCAATCAGAGCCACAATAGGTCTACAGGAATAACATCATTCGAGAAGACGCTTCCACTGCATCTCCTGTACCAACCGGGAGATGTTGCCGCAGCCACCGCATACACGGCTCATCAATACGTGGCTGACTTGCAAACCCATCTCCAGACTACCTTTGTGTTTGCTCAATGAAAGATGGAAAGAGGTGCAAAAGGTGACAAGACTCATTATGACAAAAAGGCCTCACCCCAGGAGTTTGAGGTCGGGAATAAGGTCTGGTACTACATGTACACTAAACTTGTGGGCATCGTCAAAATGTCCCTGCCCCACTGGACCACACGAGATTGTGTTCAAGCATGTGGGAAGGTCTCTCCAGGACACTATTCTGGTGGTAAATATGCACGTTACTCTCATGAACAAAACCCTCCTGTTGGTAGGAAAGCTAGAAGAGGTCATGAACCATGCCTATGCCCATGTCTAATTGGTTCGCTTGTTGTTGGAGGATTATCTCTGTGATGTTAGCTCTTCTATGGATCACCTGGCAATTAATAGAATACCTTCATATCAATGGTGCACAATACATTGACCTCAGCTATCACAACCACAATAAAGCCATTACAGTCACACCTGGTCTATAGTCTGGGGTCTGCAATTCCAATACACGTTGATGTTAATCGTAAGGAAGTGGGATTTTTACTGATGCTGCCGATTGTTAGAGAACATCTATAGGTTGAAAGGGTTCTAAATGTAGGATTTTGGTGCAACAACACCCACATGAAAATCCCCACACCACCAGTCATAGTTTATCAAGAAAACAATCCAGATTTTAATCTCACCCCTAGCCTGTTAAAACCTCTCTGGGATAGGCGGGACCCAAATGTCTCACCTGGTCAATTGCCAGGAAATATGCAGAGCACCAAATTTAAAAGAAAATGCTATAAAATTCAAACTTTCATTAAATCACACATGTACAATACCAAATTAAAGCTACACTCGTTGTGAATCCAGCCAACATGTCAGATTTCAAAAAGGATTTTCGGCAAAAGCATAAGAAGCTATTATCTGATGATAGCACAACAGTAAACAAAGAGACAATAACATATTTCAACCCTGGAGGCACCACACAAAACACAGAAATAAAATATAAATAATGCTTTACCTTTGACGAGCTTCTTTTGTTGGCACTCCAATATGTCCCATAAACATCACAAATGGTCCTTTTGTTCGATTAAGTCCGTCGATATATATCCAAAATGTCCATTTATTTGGCACGTTTGATCCAGAAAAAACAGCTTGTAAACTTTGCCAAAACATTTCAAACTACTTTTGTAATACAACTTTAGGTATTTTTAAACGTTAATAATCGATCAAATTGAAGACGGGTCTATCTGTTTTCAATACAGGAGTATCACAAACCAACGCTACTTTTCAAGTCTTGCGCAACTCTCAACAGTACACATAACGTTACCCAATTCCAAGATGGCCGTACTTCTCCATTGCACAAAGGAATAACCTCAACCAAATTCCAAAGACTGGTGACATCCAGTGGAAGTGGTAGGAACTGCAAACAAGTGCCTAAGAAATATCGTTTCCCAATGAGAAATCACTGAACAGACAGAGACCTAAATATGTTTTTATTCTGAATGTTTAGTCCTTGGGGTTTTGCCTGCTACATAAGTTCTGTTTTACCCATAGACATATTTCAAACAGTTTTAGAAACTGCAGAGTGTTTTATATCCAAATATACTAATAATATCTTATATTCTTGGCATGAGTAGCAGGAAGTTGAAATTGGGCATGCTATTTATCCAAAACTGAAAATGCTGCCCCCTATCCCAAAGAGGTTTTAATGTGTACTCCAACCAAAACATCCACTACCTTTGCCCTAGCAAACCATTCGTCAGGGATAACACTGAGTGCCTTTGTGGCCTTAAGCCTATCACTAGCGAAGAATGCTGTAGAGCCAAACTAACAGCAAGAGATGGGGTCACCACCACACAAGTTGAGGTGGTAGGGAATCAACGGCTGGTTAATTTAGCCTCTTTTTTAAAAGTGGTTTGCCTAAAATGACATACCCAAATCTAACTGCCTGTAGCTCAGACTGTGAAGCAAGGATATGCATATTATTGGTACCATTTGAAAGGAAACACTTCGAAGTTTGTGGAACTGTGAAAGGAATGTAGGAGAATATAGCACAATTGATCTGGTAAAAGATAACACAAAGAAAAAACCAACCGTTCTTTTGTATTTTTTTTAACAAACATCTTTGAAATGCATGAGAAAGGTCATAATGTATTATTCCTGCCTTGGTGCAATTTTGATTTGTATGTAAAAAGTTTTAGACTGATCCAATGAACCATAGCATTTCCGTAAAAAAATGTTTATCAAGACTGCCCAAATGTGCCTCATTTGTTTACTAATAACTTTTCATGTTCAAAATTGTGCTCTCTCAAACAATAGAATGGTATTATTTCACTGTGAAAGCTACTGTAAATTGGACAATGCAGTCAGATTAACAACAATTTAAGCTTTCTGCCAATATCAGAAACAGTTGAAGTCGGAAGTTCAAATACACCTTAGCCAAATACATTTAAACTCAGTTTTTCATAATTCCTGACATTTAATCCTGGTAGACATGTTTTAGGTCAGTTAGGATCACCACTTTATTTAAAGAATGTGAAATGTCAGAATAATAGAAGAGAGAGTGATTTATTTCAGCTTTTATTTATTTCATTACATTCCCAGTGGGTCAGAAGTTTACATACACTCAATTAGTATTTGGTAGCATTGCCTTTAAATTGTTTAACTTGGGTCAAACGTTTCAGGTAGCCTTCCACAAGCTTCCCACAATAAGTAGGGGGTATTTTGGCCCATTCCTCCTGACAGAGCTGGTGTAACTGAGTCAGGTTCGTAGGCCGCCTTGCTCGCACACATTTTTTTCAGTTCTGCCCACACATTTTCTACAGGACTAAGGTCAGGGCTTTGTGATGGCCACTCCAATAACTTGACTTTGTTGTCCTTAAGTCATTTTGCCTCAACTTTGGAAGTATTCTTGCGGTCATTGTCCATTTGGAAGACCCATTTGTGACCAAGCTTTAACTGATGTCTTGAGATGTTGCTTCAATATCCACATAATTGTCTTGCCTCATGATGCCATCTGTTTTGTGAAGTGCACCAGTCCCTCTTGCAGCGAAGCACCCCCACAACATGATGCTGCCACCCCCGTGCTTCACGGTTGGGATTGTGTTCTTCGGCTTGCAAGCTTCCCCCTTTATCCTCCAAAACATAACGATGGTCATTATGGCCAAACAGTTCTATTTTTGTTTCATCAGACCAGAGGAAATTTCTCCAAAAAGTACGCTCTTTGTCACCATCTGCAGTTGCAAACCATAGTCTGGTTTTTTAATGGCAGTTTTGGAGCAGTGGCTTCTTCCTTGATGAGCGACCTTTCAGGTTATATCGATATCGGACTCATTTTACTGTGGATATAGATACTTTTGAACCTGTTTCCTCCAGCATCTTCACAAGGTCCTTTGCTGTTCTTCTGGGATTGATTTGCACTTTTTGCACCAAAGTACGTCCATCTCTAGGAGACAGAACACGTCTCCTTCCTGAGTTGTATGACGGGTGCGTGGTGCCATAGTGTTTATATTTGCGTACTATTGCTTGTACAGATGAACATGGTGTCTTCAGGCATTTGGAAATTACTCCCATGGATGAACCAGACTTGTGGAGATCTACAATTTTATTTCTGAGGTCTTGGCTGATTTCTTTTGATTTTCCCATGATGTCAAGCAAAGAGGCACCGAGTGTGAATGTAGGCCTTGAAATACATCCACAGGTACACCTCCAATTGACTCAAATGATGTCAATTAGCCTATCAGAAGCTTCTAAAGCCATGACATCCTTTTCTGGAATTTTCCAAGCGGTTGAAAGGCACAGTCAACTTAGTGTATGTACACTTCTGACCCACTGGAATTGTGATACAGTGAATTATAAGTGAAATAATCTGTCCGTAACAAATTGTTGGAAGAATTACATGTGTCATGCACGAAGTAGTTGTCCTAACTGACCTGCCAAAACTATTAGTTTGTGAACAAGATATTTATGGAGTGGTTGAAAAACGAGTTTTAATGACTCCAACCTAAGTGTATGTAAACTTCCGACTTCAACTGTATGTATGCGGATGACTCAACACTATTCATGTCAGCTACTACAGCGACTGAAATGACTGCACTTAATATATTTCAAATATTTGGGACAAATCATTCACTTAACCCTTAACCTCAACTAAATCTTGTAATGAATAATGAGGATATTGAGCAAGTTGAGGTGACTAAACTGCTTGGAGTACTTTACTATGGACAGTAAAGTCTGTCCATAGTAAAGCACTACTCTGCCTTCTTAATTAACAACACTACCAACAAGTCCCTAGTTTTGTCGCACCTGGACTTCTGTTCAGTCGTGTGGTCAGGGGTCACAATAAGGGACTATGACTGCACTTAATATATTTCAAATATTTGGGACAAATCATTCACTTAACCCTTAACCTCAACTAAATCTTGTAATGAATAATGAGGATATTGAGCAAGTTGAGCAAGTTGAGGTGACTAAACTGCTTGGAGTACTTTACTATGGACAGTAAAGTCTGTCCATAGTAAAGCGCTACTCTGCCTTCTTAATTAACAACACTACCAACAAGTCCCTAGTTTTGTCGCACCTGGACTTCTGTTCAGTCGTGTGGTCAGGGGTCACAATAAGGGACTAAGGGAAATTACAATTGGCTCAGAACAGGGCAGGACGGCTGGCCCTTAAAAGTACACAGGGAACTAACATTAATAATATGCATGCCAATCTCCCATGGCTCAAAGTGGAGGAGGGATTGTCTTCATCACAACCTGTTTTTGTAAGAAGTGTTGACAAGCTGAATGCACCAAGCTGCCTGTTTAAACTACTCAGACACCCATGCATACCCCTCAAGACATGCCACCAGACATCTCTTCATTATTTGTCACCAAGATGGCATAGCAGTCAGACGTCTTTTGTCCTTGTCTTGTCGTGTCCCGTATATATATATATATATATATATATATATATATATATATATATATATATATATATATATATATATATATATATATATATTTACAACTTTCTTCGCATACCTTTTTATACATATATATTTTTTCCATAAACTCAACTTCAAAACACTCTCCTGCAACCCGCCTCACCAATTTATAAAACAAAGTATTATTTACCTCAATCTGTAATGCTCCATAGAAGCTAGCGAGAAGCTAGCCAGAAGCTAGCCAGAAGCTAACCAGAAGCTAGCCAGAAGCTAACCAGAAGCTAGCCAGAAGCTAGCCTGAAGCTAGCCAGAAGCTAGCCAGAAGCTAGTTAGCTTCTTTACTGGCTAATCGTTAGTATTCAGCTAACCACGGTTTGTGGTCATCAGCTATCCTTTACCTCGAAAATCTATCACCAGTTTTGTACGGCACGGCTCAGACCGGAACATATCGGACCTATTTTTCTCTCCATGTCCCCGGATTTCAACCGCAAGCTCTGGACATTTATACCTGGATCTCGCAACTAGCTAGCTGCTATCCGTGTGACGATCGGCTTACGTCTATCCCGGAGCAAACATCAATTATTCCGGTGCAAGCCAGCTGAAGAGTTCCATCAGCCACTCCTGGGATACAATCACCTATCCGGACCCGTTTTACTGCCAACGCGGAGCCCCACCGGGCCTTCACAACTGGACTACCGACGTTATCTGCCCAAGGGAGTTATCCGGCTGGTTCCTCCGTCGTGACGTTACCTGAACGCCTGCTAATCGTTAGCTGTCTTATTGGCTGCTATCTGAATAGATCTATCGGACAATTAATATTCTTTTTCTTTCTTTTTTTTCTTGGGCCTCTAACTATATCTATTTGTTTCTACCACACGGAACCCCACTAATCCTACCAACGGAAATGCACGAGGTGGCTAAAAACAGACCTCCATACTATGCTAGCTAGCTACCGATGGCCCGGCTAGCTGTCTGAATCGCCGTGACCCCAACCAACCTCACTTCTCACTGGACCCTTTTGATCACTCTATTAAGCATGCCTCTCCTTAATGTCAATATGCCTTGTCCATTGCTGTTCTGGTTAGTGTTTATTGGCTTATTTAACCGTAGAGCCTCTTGTCCTGCTCACTATACCTTATCCAACCTATTAGTTCCACCACCCACACATGCGATGACATCTCCTGGTTTCAATGATGTTTCTAGAGACAACATCTCTCTAATCATCACTCAATACCTAGGTTTACCTCCACTGTATTCACATCCTACCATACCTTTGTCTGTACATTATACCTTGAAGCTATTTTCTCGCCCCCAGAAACCTCCTTTTACTATCTGTTCCAGACGTTCTAGACGACCAATTCTCATTGCTTTAAGCCGTACCCTTATCCTACTCCTCCTCTTTTCCTCTGGTGATGTAGAGGTGAATCCAGGCCCTGCAGTGCCTAGCTCCACTCCTATTCCCCAGGCGCTTCTGTAACCATAATAGCCTTGGTTTCATGCATGTTAACATTAGAAGCCTCCTTCCTAAGTTTGTTTTATTCACTGCTTTAGCACACTCTGCCTACCCGGATGCTCTAGCTGTGTCTGAATCCTGGCTTAGGAAGACCACCAAAAATTCAGAAATGTTCATACCTAACTACAACATTTTCAGACAAGATAGAACTGCCAAAGGGCAGTGTTGCAATATACTGCAAAGATAGCCTGCAGAGTTCTGTCCTACTATCCAGGTCTGTACCCAAACAATTTGAACTTCTACTTTTAAAAATCTACCTCTCTAAAAACAAGTCTCTCACCGTTGCCGCCTGCTATAGACCACCCTCTGCCCCCAGCTGTGCTCTGGACACCATATGTGAACTGATTGCCCCCCATCTATCTTCAGAGCTCATGCTGCTAGGCGACCTAAACTGGAACATGCTTAACACCCCAGCCATCCTACAATCTAAGCGTGATGCCCTCAATCTCACACAAATTATCAATGAACCTACCAGGTACCTCCCCAAAGCCGTAAACACGGGCACCCTCATAGATATCATCCTAACCAACTTGCCCTCTAAATACACCTCTACTGTCTTCAACCAAGATCTCAGCGATCACTGCCTCATTGCCTGCATCCGTAATGGGTCAGCGGTCAAACGACCTCCTCTCATCACTGTCAAACTCTCTCTGAAACACTTCAGCAAGCAGGCCTTTGTAATCGACCTGGCCGGGGTATCCTGGAAGGATATTGATCTCATTCCGTCAGTAGAGGATGCCTTGGTTCTCCCCAGACCTGACTGCCCTTAACCAACACAAAAACATCCTATGGCGTTCTGCATTAGCATCGAACAGCCCCTGTGATATGCAGCTTTTCAGGGAAGCTAGAAACCATTATACACAGGCAGTTAGAAAAGCCAAGGCTAGCTTTTTCAAGCAGAAATTTGCTTCCTGCAACACTAACTCCAAAAAGTTCTGGGACACTGCACTGAAGATAGGAAACACTGTCACCACTGATAAATCCACTATAATTGAGAATTTCAATAAGCATTTTTCTACGGCTGGCCATGCTTTCCACCTGGCTACCCCTACCCCGGTCAACAGCACTGCACCCCCCACAGCAACTCGCCCAAGCCTTCCCCATTTCTCCCAAATCCAGTCAGCTGACGTTCTGAAAGAGCTGCAAAATCTGGAACCCTACAAATCAGCCGAGCTAGACAATCTGGACCCTTTCTTCCTAAAATGATCTGCTGAAAATGTTGCCAATCTTTGTGAGATTCCCAAAGATTGGAAAGCAGCTGCGGTCATCCCCCTCTTCAATGGGGGGAACACTCTTGACCCAAACTGCTACAGACCTATATCTATCCTACCCTGCCTTTCTAAGATCTTCGAAAGCCAAGTCAACAAACAGA